>NW_024393970.1:0-1935 GCF_016617805.1 Bactrocera tryoni
TAAGCTTAACATATTAAAGTTAATTACCCTTCTTCATCTTACAGCAGTTGGCATAAAACCAAAACGAAAATGCATTGGGAAAAATTCCACAATTTTACATTTAGGTATAAAACCGATTTTCTTGCATATACACATTTAGAAATCCATATCAAGTTGCTTTAAATCATTAGGGTCACATATTAAAGTTAATTAACCCTCACCATCTTACTCAAGTTGGCATAAGGCCAAAACGACAGTGCATTGGAAAAAATTACAGAATTTTACATTTAGGTATAAAACAGATTTTCATGCATATACACATTTAGAAATCCACCAAGAATTGCTTCAAATCATTAGCTTCACATATTAAAGTTAATTACCCTGCTTCATCTTACAGCAGTTGGCATAAAACCAAAATGGCAGTGCATTTAAAAAAATTCCACAATTTTACATTTAGGTATATAACCGATTTTCTTGCATATACACATTTAGAAATCCATATCAAGTTGCTTTAAATCATTAGGGTCACATATTAAAGTTGATTAACCTTCTTCATCTTACTCAAGTTGGCATAAAGCCAAAGCGGCAGTACATTTGGAAAAATTCCAGAACTTTACATTTAGTTATAAAACCGATTTTCTTGCATATACACATTTAGAAATCCAAATCAAGTTGCCTTAAATCATCAGCTTCACATATTAAAGGTAATTAACCTTCTTCATCTTACTGAAGTTGGCATAAAGCCAAATCGGCAGTGCATTTGGAAAATTCCAGAATTTTACATTTAGGTATAAAACCTATTTTCTTGCATGTACACATTCAGAAATCCATATCAAGTTACCTCAAATCGTTAGCTTAACATATTAAAGCTAATGAACCCTCACCATCTTACTCAAGTTGGCATAAAGCCAAAATGACAGTGCATTGGGAAAAATTACAGAATTTTACATTCTGGTATAAAACCGATTTTCTTGCATATACACATTTAGAAATCCATATCAAGTTGCTTTAAATCATTAGCGTCACACATTAAAGGTAATTAACCTTCTTCATCTTACTGAAGTTGGCAAAAAGCCAAATCGGCAGTGCATTTGGAAAATTCCACAATTTTACATTTAGGTATAAAACCGATTTTCTTGCATATACACATTAAGAAATCCATATCAAGTTGCTTTAAATCATTAGCGTCACATATTAAAGTTAATTAACCCTCACCATCTTACTCAAGTTGGCATAAAGCCAAAACGACAGTGCTTTGGGAGAAATTACAGAATTTTACATTTAGGTATAAAACCGATTTTCATGCATATACAAATTTAGAAATCCACCAAGAATTGCTTGAAATCATTAGCTTCACCAATTAAAGTTAATTACCCTTCTTCATCTTACAGCAGTTGGCATAAAACCAAAACGACAATGCATTGGGAAAAATTCCACAATTTTACATGTAGGTATAAAACCGATTTTCTTGCATATACACATTTATTTAGAAATCCATATCAAGTTACTTTAAACCATTAGCGTCACATATTAAAGTTATTTAACCTTCTTCATCTTACTGAAGTTGGCATAAGGCCAAAACAGCAGTGCATTTGGAAAAATTCCAGAACTTTACATTTAGTTATAAAACCGATTTTCTTGCATGTACACATTTAGAAATCCATTTCAAGTTGCCTCAAATCATTAGCTTCACATATTCAAGTTAATCAACCTTCGTCATCTTACAGAAGTTGGCATAAAGCCAAACGGCAGTGCATTTCAATAAAAATCCATAATTTTACATTTAGGTATAAAACCGATTTTCTTGCATGTACACATTTAGAAATCCATATCAAGTTGCTTCAAATCATTGGCTTCACATATTAAAGGTAATTAACCTTCACCATCTTACTGAAGTTGGCATAAAGCCAAAATGACAGTGCATTTGGAAAATTTCCACAATTTTTCTTTTAGGTA
>NW_024393971.1:0-3075 GCF_016617805.1 Bactrocera tryoni
AGCTTAACATATTTAAGTCAATTTACCTCCTTCAACTTACTGAAGTGGACATAAAGCCATAACGGAAGTCCGTTGGGAAGAATTCCACATTCTCATATTGAGGTATAATTCGATTTTCTTGTTTGTACACATGTAGGAATCGATACTGAGTTGCTTCACATCATAAGCTTAACATATTTAAGTCAATTTACCTCCTTCAACTTACTGAAGTGGACATAAAGCCATAACGGAAGTCCGTTTGGAAGAATTCCATATTCTCATATTGAGGTATAATTCGATTTTCTTGTTTGTACACATGTAGGAATCGATATTGAGTTGCTTCACATCATAAGCTTAACATATTTAAGTTAATTTACCTCCTTCATCTTACTGAAGTGGACATAAAGCCACAACGGAAGTCCGTTTGGAATAATTCCACAATCTCATATTGAGGTATAATTCAATTTTCTTGTTTGTACACATGTAGGAATCGATACTGAGTTGCTTCACATCATAAGCTTAACATATTTAAGTCAATTTACCTCCTTCAACTTACAGAAGTGGACATAAAGCCATAACGGAAGTCCGTTTGGAAGAATTACACATTCTCATATTGAGGTATAATTCGATTTTCTTGTATGTACACATTTAGCAATCGATATTGAGTTGCTACAAATCATCAATTTAATATATTTAAGTTAATTTACCTCCTTCATCTTACTGAAGTGGACCTAAAGCCATAACGGCAGTGCATTTGTAAGAATTTCACAATCTTATATTAAAGTATAAAGCCGATTTTCTTGTATATACACATTTAGCAATCGATATTGAGTTGCTGCCAACCATCAATTTAATATATTTAAGTTAATTTACCTCCTTCATTTTACTGAAGTGGACATAAAGCCACAACGGAAGTCCGTTTGGAATAATTCCACAATCTCATATTGAGGTATAATTCAATTTTCTTGTTGGTACACATGTAGGAATCGATACTGAGTTGCTTCACATCATAAGCTTAACATATTTAAGTTAATTTACCTCCTTTATCTTACAGAAGTGGACATAAAACCATAACGGCAGTGCATTTGGAAGAATTCCACAATCTCATATTAAGGTATAAAGTCGATTTTCTTGTATATACACATTTAGCCATCGATATTGAGTTGCTGCAAATCATCAATTTAATATATAAACGGCAATGCATTTGGAAGAATTCCACAATCTTATATTAAGGTAGAAAGCCGATTTTCTTGTATATACACATTTAGCCATCGATATTGAGTTCCTGCAAATCATCAATTTAATATATTTAAGTTAATTAACCTTCTTCATCTTACTGAAGTAGACATATAGCCATAACGGCAGTGCATTTGGAAGAAATCTGCAATCTTATATTCAGGTAGAAAGTCGATTTTCTTTTATATACACATTTTGCAATCGATATTGATTTGCTTTAAATCATTAGTTTAACATATTTAAGTTAATTAACCTTCTTTATCTAACTAAAGTTGACATAAAGTCATAACGGCAGTGCATTTGGAAGAATTCCACAATCTTTTAATAAGATATAAAGTCGATTTTCTTTTATATACACATTTAGGAATCGATATTGAGTTGCTTCAAATCATTGGTTTACAATATTTAAGTTAACTATCCTTCTTCATCTTGAAGTTGACATAAGGCCATTGCTGCAGTGCATTTGGTAGAAGTTCATAATCTTATTTTGAGGTATAAAATCGATTTTCTTGTATATACACATTTAGCAATCGATACTGAGTTGCTGCAAATCATTAATTTGACATATTTAAGTTAATTTACCTTCTTCATCTTACTGAAGTGGACATAAAGCCATAAAGGCAGTGCATTTGAAAGAATTCCACAATCTTAAATTAAGGTAGAAAGCCGATTTTCTTGTATATACACATTTAGCCATCGATATTGAGTTGCTGAAAATCATCAATTTAATATATTTAAGTTAATTTACCTCCATCATCTTACGAAAGTGGACATAAAGCCATAACGGCACTGCATTTAGAAGAATTCCACAATCTTATATTAAGGTAGAAAGTCGATTTTCTTGTATAAACACATTTAGGAATCGGTACTGAGTTGCTTCAAATCATAAGTTTAACATATTTAAGTCAATTTACCTCATTCATCTTAATGAAGTGGACATAAGGCCATAACGGACGTCCGTTTGGAAGAATTCCACATTCTCATATTGAGGTATAATTCGATTTTCTTGTATGTACACATTTAGCAATCGATACTGAGTTGCTGCAAATCATTAATTTGGCATATTTAAGTTAATTTACCTTTTCATCTAACTAAAGGATTGACATAAAGTCTATGCGGCAGTGCATTTGGAAGAAATTCCACAATCTTTTAATAAGATATAAAGTCGATTTTCTTTTATATACACATTTAGGAATCGATATTGAGTTGCTTCAAATCATTGGTTTACAATATTTAAGTTAACTATCCTTCTTCATCTTGAAGTTGACATAAGGCCATTGCTGCAGTGCATTTGGTAGAAGTTCATAATCTTATTTTGAGGTATAAAATCGATTTTCTTGTATATACACATTTAGCAATCGATACTGAGTTGCTGCAAATCATTAATTTGACACATTTAAGTTAATTTACCTTCTTCATCTTACTGAAGTGGACATAAAGCCATAAAGGCAGTGCATTTGAAAGAATTCCACAATCTTATATTAAGGTAGAAAGCCGATTTTCTTGTATATACACATTTAGCCATCGATATTGAGTTGCTGCCAACCATCAATTTAATATATTTAAGTTAATTTACCTCCTTCATCTTACTGAAGTGGACATAAAGCCATAACGGCAGTGCATTTGGAAGATTTCCACAATCTTATAGTAAGGTATAAAGTCGATTTTCTTGTATACACACCTTTAGCAATCGATATTGAGTTGCTTCAAATCCTTAGTTAAAGATATTTAAGTTAATTTACCTCCTTCATCTTACTGAAGTGGACATAAAGTCATAACGAAAGTCCGTTTGGAAGAATTCTACATTCTCGTATTGAGGTATAATTCGATTTTCTTGTATGTACACATTTAGCAATCGAT
>NW_024393972.1:0-36032 GCF_016617805.1 Bactrocera tryoni
GAGATTTTGCAAATTTTATGCGTTTTTTTTTTAAAAAAAGTTATCAAGCTCTTAAAAAATCACCCAATATATGTTTTTAAAATATTCCTAAGCTTTACAGGGCCACATATGTATACATACACAGTCGTTTGTTGGATTTTTATGGCCAACATTTTGTTCGGAATTGCATTTTGTATACAATTCTGGCTAAACAAATATTTTAGAAACGGTTGCTGACACTTTGAAATGGATTTTTTCTCCGCGAGTGTGGAAACAATAAATATAAGCTGCAATTGCATGTGTTTGCTAGGTTAAAAGTGGTGGCACCGAGGCAAAGGTTTAGTGCTAAACATATGCTTTTTTGGAAAAGAAACAAAATTGTTTGCGACTAAAGGGAACAGTTGTTGACACTTGGGCGTGACTGTTGCAAATTGCCTTTAATCTGAAAGAAAATAGAGCAGCTTGTGCAGTAGTATGTGCAGAAATTGCAATTTTTACGCTCTGTTCTGTGACCTTTTTCTTTCAAAGGGAATATGAATGTATTCAAGAATTTTTAAACCTTAGTGTGAATGAAACTGGTCCAAAATCAGCAAATTTAATCCTTAGCATATTCCCCGGTGAAGAAAAAATATTTAATACTACAACATGCGTTTCACTTAAAAATTACAAACTTCAAAAATTTCAACCTCTTTAAGCTTTCCTTTATATTAATTCCAAATTATTCCTCAAGACAATTTTTCTTTGTAGCACTTAATTAATGAAATTACCTATTAAAATACCCGGTAGTGCTACCAAATTCATGAATGCATTTTAACCTGCTTTCCACAAAAATTGTTACTTTTCTATAACGTTATTATTTCTATATATAGGTTTTATAATGATTCTCGTATTCTTTAAATTTTTTTCAAAAACAATAAATTTAATCCAAGATTCTTCGAAATTGCAACGTTTTTCTTCCTTGAATTTTAAAAGTTTAGACACACCATAACGCTAGACTTCTAATTTGTTCAGCTTTCATCAGATTATTTCCAAAACGCCCCATTCTATCAAAACTTTTGCCCGATCAACTCCTAAATTCTGATATCGGTCAGGTCATCAAGTGATTGATTCCGAAATTAACTAATATTATTCTTAGTTTCTCTATAAATTTATTACAACTACATTGTTGGAACTTTAAACTCCGAATGTTTCTTCCCCTTATCCTTGAAATTTTGCGAAATATAGAATCTTAGCAGATTAAATGCGTGGAGATATCGAACCACTACAATTTTTTTCCAATCTTCCTTTATGAACCTTTTCGGACTCTCTCCGAAATTTTCATAAACGTTTTTTACGTTAAAAAAATACCTTTTCATTTAATGCCACGCAGCCAATGTATACTTATTTGTCAGATATTTTCTTTCGTAATCGTTACAAAATATTATACATTGTTAAATATTTCAAACCATTTGTTAAATTGTGTTTTTAAATTTATTCGGAGTATTTTTCGGACTAACTCCGAAAATTAAAATTCTGTCATTAATTTCATAAATCGTATTTTAAGAGCAGTAATTAATAAATAACTGTGAAATTTAAGTTGTGAAAGAAGAAAATTGTCTTGTACACTGCCATCACGACAAAAGGCGGAAATTTACTTAATGGGTTACATATCAGTAGATAACTACAAGATAAATGTGAAGAGTTCTGACTTTGTGAATTCAGGGAATTGATTTTAGTTAAACTAGATTGACGAATATGTGTACATATACAAACATATGTATATACATATGTGTATTATAACTGCTATGGTTCAAAGGAACGTCTCAAACGCTGTGTTTATAATTACTGCAGCTCCCTTACACTATAATATTTAATGCTATGATATGAAAAGAAAAAATATAACTCATCTTCCATACTCTTCCACCTACAGCGTTTGCCTCATTTGGTTGCACAAAGCAACTGTAATCTCGATTTTTGTACATAAATGAAATTGAATCCTAATTGCTGTTTATCTATGAAATAAATCCGATTTCAAATGCCATTATTGAAAGCGACAACAACTACTCGACAACAATATGCAATTTATAATATGCATAATGAATACGGAATTGAAAATAAATGAGTAATGATACGAGTAATTTCCCAGCGGGATAATGGTTCACCGCTTACATTTTTCTTTGAAGAATACTTCGAAGAAAATTCGATGTAGAATTCTTCGATACCTGGTAATGCATACAAGTAAGCTATACGGCTAAATTCTACTGTGTTCATATTTACAAATCAAGTAAGTACATGAAAAACGACAAATACAAATTGATGGAATAAAATTTATAAGTAAATTTTTTCATTATTTCGTCAAATCATCAAGCAAAAAGTTGGTCGTGATCAGGTGAGCTACTATTTTAATTAAAAATTTTGTTTATTTTTTTGTGTTTAAACTTAGAATAAAAATTAAAAGAATGTTCTCAAAAAGACATTTAAAAACATACTCTTTCAACTTTTTTTTGTAGAATGTGTGAAAGTTGAAGGTTTCACCGAGTCGGAGTATATACACCAAATTCAAAAAAGTATCAAACTCGCCAAAGGCCGTTTCTTCAAGTCTCGTTGCTTGGATAAAAAACGAAAAGAGGCTCAGCCACAAAACTAAAAGCAGCATACCAATTCGAACAAAAAGGAACGAGAAAGGATCTCGCGCAGCTTTCTTCGTTACGACGTCGTTCGACCAACATCTCCGCTTTCGCAGCATCCCGGTTCTTTCCGCTAGTTACCCGCCTGTATATATATTTAACGTTTTTTAAAACCTGCTGTTTTCAACCTTTGATCATTTTATATATACTATACATATATAATATGTATTTAACGTTTTTAAACTATTTCAATTTGTAATAATTCAGTTCAGTTAAACACATTTTGTTATAACAATTTTTAAGTGCATTTCGCAAAAAATAAAACCTTTATAACGATTGTATCGAATTTAACTGTGGCATGATGGAATTCTTTGTTAACTATGGCATCGAAGAATTCTTCGTTAACTATGGCATCGAAGAATTCATCGTTAACTGTGGCATCGAAGAATTCTTCGTTTACTTTGGCATCGAAGAACTCTTCGTTTACTTTGGCATCGAAGAATTCTTCGTCCCTATGGTAAGCGAAAGGGGTGATCTGTTACTTTTCGTAGGACATCGCCGTGTTAATTTTCATCGGTCGGAGTAAGCGATACAATCATGCTACATCGTTTACCTTGCTCGCTTACCAATGTCTACCATATCCCGCTGGGTTTGAAAACAAAAAGAGAAATATTTCGTTGAATTGAATTTGGAAGAAGACGACGCCCACGCTGAGTACATTTCATAGGAAGAAGTCAACCATTTGGTGAAGAGGTGGCTGACAATTTGTACTATAAAAAATGAGCATGGATGAATGTATGTAATATGTGTGTGTGTGCATGTGTGTGTGTAGTCGCTAGAAGCATCAATCAGTTTTCAATTCAATGATGATCACATTAATTAATTTATTTTAGAATGACATCATGCGCGCATGTATGCTTACGATTACAATTGAAGCATGAACGATTCCACAGCTAATTTAATACTATTAGTACATGTGTGTGTGTGTGTCATCCTTCAAATTGAAAATAAAATATAATTACCGAAAATAGCAAAGCCATGAAATTAATGACAATAAATAGCAACAGTAGGCAGTCGAGGCAAAGATTTCATTGTCATTTAAGTGTGTGGCGCTATAAGCACTTAGCTAAGGCTTAGCTGGGGAGTCTTAATAGGGGCTTAGAAACATTTGTGTGCAAATGTAGGAATGCTTTTAAACAGTAGCATAGAAAAAACCTGCATTTTTTGTTTGAATGATTTTTGAAGAGATATCAAAAAATACATGTGTTTTTAGGACAAATCATCTTGGGAAATAACGGTCACCCTAATGTATATATTCCAGAAAGCCGGCATATTTAGTGTTATTTAAGAACAGTTGCGCTCTCGATATAATCGTTGTGAGTCTCTGACTTGAAAATGAGTTGACAATGCACCAACATAGTTTATACTTATGTGTATATGTATGTACATAGCTATATATTTTAATAGTGCAGACATTAATTGAAGTATGTATTATGTTTCTTCTTACTTCTTACTCAGCTTATAATTCGAAGAATTTTTCTATTTCTACGGACAAAGCCATTTGTAACATAATGAGCATTATAAAAAATATTAACAATAACAACGCAAATAATTAGTAAAAAATAAAAAACATAAAAAAATATATCCATGAGTTTGTGTGATAGGGATCATCGAATGGAGGTGGTGCAGATTTCTGTTTATTTCACCACAAAATAAAAGATGGAAACAGTTGCAACATAAATACCGAGAATGACATGAATTCATAACATTTCAGCTAGTCAAAAACCAAAACAATAAACATTATGAAATATAGTTTCTGTCGTTCGGGGAAATTGAAAAATCGTAATTTGTTCAATAATGCGCTCATATTTATTCCAGCATAGGATTTTACTTTTAGGCAAAGACATATAAAATGTATATTTTCACGTTTATTCATATTTATGCAATCTAAGTAAGTAATATAATAAAAGTTAACATTAAAAAATATGATTCAAACATATTTTAGTTTATTCAACTTTATTTGGAAATAATTATTTTCTTCGTAAAATATTACCAATCACAAATTTTTAAAGAAAATGTATAGCCATCAAAGAATATTATTTTAAACTAGGAACCATACTAATCTATAAAGAATGTTTTCAAAAACATATCACTTAAAACCAAACAAAGTGAAAGAGTTTTGAGTATCAGCTCGCTCAGTAGGATTCCTTTGACATCACTACAATTCAGTTCATCTTTACAACAAAAAATCCTTTATGTTTAAAGCACATATAGGACTATAATTTTAGTTTAGAGTAATTTGTTTATCTATACGATGATATGAGGGACCCCGAGACTTACATGTGTTGGGAACTCCTGACAAGGTGAAGTTTTTTTATCTCTTAGTACTCTCTATTAGGGATTTTACCAGAAATTGGTGCATATTTATAGGTTCGATCATAAAATGGTATCTTATTTTGACAGATATAGCTCTTTCGGTTCGAAATCATTAGGTTAGTGTCAAAAAATCGGAGTATACCTAGAACAACTCCCCTTTATGGTTTTAAACCTTCAATTTTAGAAAGATTTTTCATTGTTTTAAATAGGAAAACTTGATTTTATTAGATTTTCCGACAAATTCACCAACCAGTCACGACTGAAATAGTTAAAGTTTTTGTTGTAGATTCTGAAGTACGAGTTTTGTTTCAAGAGAAGATTCCTTAATGGGATTATTGACCAAAGAATTTAAGACAGAACCGGAAAGCGCCAAAAATTTCTTGGATAACTATGCTAAAAAACGAGCTGTTTTGAATATTTATCTCATCTCGTTATAAAAGAGATTTGATTTCGGCTTCTTTAAATTCTTGCGCTTTAAATCTATTAAAGTCCCCAATGAAATTGTCTTTACAATTTAAGCTAATTTCATTCTTTTTCTACAAAGTTAGTACCAAATCGTTTTTACACTAATCGTGTTTTCCTTTACTAGTTAGCGTATTAGTTTATTAATGCAATCAAATTTGATGGCGATTTTGGGCATGAAAGCTTATAAAATTCTAATTATCACCCCTTTGCTTTTCGGAAAAACGGAAGTTCCGGACAGTATCTTCGGATATTCCCAAATGGTCAATATTTTCCAAGTTATATCGTTTTATGGCACTAGACTATCTTTAGTGTCGTAAGCTTATAAAAGTTAGTTCGAAGCTTCTACCAAATATGATTCAAATTCGCCAATTCATAAGTAAATCACTTCTCAATCACAAAACGTATTACAAAGCTGCTCTTAGGACCCCTAATGACTGCTTTATGGCCGACGCAAGACCAAAATTGTTTTTGATATTGTTGCCTCTATAAATCTCAGTATATGTATGAATCTGTGCGTATCCAACAACAATGTGTGTGTGCATTTATTTGCAGGTTAAATGCTAATGCCTATGATAATTCGGCCAAAGTGCGCTAACATGCCAATTCATCAAAATAAATGCGAAAATACACACACATGTAAATATATACATTAGTATGTTTTATGGCTGTGTGTCTGTACATATTATTTATGCAAATCACAGCGCAGACAAAACGTTGCATTTCTCTTCATAACTCCTTTTTAGTTGTAAATTAAAATGCTAATGCTTACTTTTTGGCATTGTTGTTATTGTTATGCATTATTGTAATACGAGTATATGTATGTATGCATTTATGAAATTTATTTACAATTTGTTGCAAATGTTTTATGCGCCAAAAAACCGTCAGCAACACGAAATTAGCATAATTATTTGAATTTGCCAGGCGTGTGCGTTCATTGAAAAATTTGTTGATGTATTTTTTGTTTTTGCTTTTGTATATGCTGTTTTTTGCAAATTATGCATTATGAGCTTTAAAGCGGGCGTAACGGCGTGCTGTTACAGTGCTCGCGAATATACCGAAAAGGAAGTCATAATTTTGCGTTTCGCTGGCATTGACTGAATTGATTTATTACAAAGAATTTCGCGCTGAAAATTTGCATGAAACGCCAAAAAACAATAAAATTAAAAATCTGACCGTGTTCTAGACGCCCTTTGCCCCACTTTCACTTCACATATATTGTGTATTTGTATGTGCATTTAGAATTTTTGGCGCCACACACAGTAGAGCTGATGTGAATTTTAAAACCATGTTGGATCTTAAGTAAGACATTGTTACAAAGAAAAATTATGATTTATAAATAAAATAATTGTCGAAAATAGAGTGGTTTTTAAACAAAAATAAATATTTTCAAAAGTTTTGTATTTTCGAAAAATTTTCTAAATGTAACTTTCCAACGGATGTCGAGAGAAACATATTTTTGAAACCAATCAAATTTCGAATAATATTGCATTTCTGTAAAGTTGGATAATTAAATAAATATTTATTCAACAAATAACTATGAAAAACTCTGAATTTGAAATCCGAGACTTTGGTTTTATATTTCAGTTAAAAATCCCTTATCGGTATTTCAATGAAATATAAAAGTGTAGTTTTGGTATATTATTGTATATACTACATATTATTTTTGATATTTCAACTTGCACTTACTTTGAAATAGATTCGCCGTAGATTCGAGTATGCCGCGAAGGCTATTGGTGTGATGATGCAACAGACGTTCAAATTCGCCGGTGGACTTCTTTCTCAGCTCCAATTCCGTTGCATTCGTACAGCAGTGCCCGCCACAAATGGCACCTGAAAGAGTAGACGGAGATAATAAATACTAAGAATTAAATTGTATACTTGTATATTTAGGAATATTGTGCCTAATAAATATGTACATATATTTATATGTACAAATACGAGTAAGAAGCTTTTTCATAAAAATTGTGTGAGTTTGTTCTCTACTCAAAATTCCATAGTAAAATCCCTCCAGAGAAGGGATGCATGTGGTGAAAAATATTCGAGCTGAGCGAGGATTTTCGAGTTGTGGGTGGGAAGATGGCGTTGAAGGAGAGGGGCAGTGAGCTTTTTTACGGATTGGTCAAAGCTTGGGGTCTGATGTCAGGAGCTCTCTATCAACTCAAGTTTCAGACTTAATGACTCTAGAGCTACTATCACTAGAATGAGAGCGGATCGGTGCTCTCGTATCCTCTACTATTTTACTTCTAAATCACCACCATCGGTACATGCGTTGTCGCAAAAGCCTTTTGACACAAGATCGATCGCGAGAGATTTAGTGATTTCTTTGCACTAAGTAAAGTAACCATTTCTCCAGGTTTAGAGCTCTTAACGATCCATTGTCCCATTGGCGTTCACGCACTAAGGCTGGGAATCCATCTGCAGAAGCTGTATGGAAGAAGATGAGATGGAAACAACTCAGCACTTCCTTCTTGACAAATTTTGAAGAACTCCTGTTCTTTTCTATTGCCTCACAAAGGAGTACATATAGCAGTCTATGTGTCATTTTTGATCAGCCATCCAACTTATCCTATAGAAGGGACTTGAATCATTCAGAAAAGGTTTCCATCGGCTAAAAAATGTTTTTGATTCAAAGCATTTTCTTACAGACCGTCGATTTATAATTTCTAAAAGTTACAGCCACTTCTGAGAATTTCAAATCTTTTGAGCGATTTCAGAAATACCCATGAGATAAGCTGTGATTTTTAAATTTTACCCGGTTGTTGTGAAGATTTTATGCAATTAAGGTATTATATCAATGAGCTTTTCAGTTGTAGACCAGTTTTAAGCCTACCCTTAAGAGAATATGAGGAACAGGCTTTAAAACTTTACATATAGTAAAGGAGAGAGTAATAAAGGAATATTTGTTTAAGTGGACCCAATATAAGAATCTTGAAAGACATTTCCTAAACCAATTAAAAAATATACTTAAACTTTCGTTGAGGCGGAGAGCACTGAGCTTTTCACACCTCTAAATTTTTCGCGGCAAATGGTGAAAAGCGTACAAATTTTGTGTTTTCAACAGCAAAAAGGAGAAGATCAGACAAAGTGAAAAGTCAAAGGCAGGCAGAGGGTTTCCAGCTGTGCTTCACAAAACAAAACTATTTACACTAACGTCAGCAGCACACTAAACTACAAAAAGAACAAAGCAATGACTATATGTGGTCTTCCTCATTTTTCACACTCCGCTGATGCGTGCTGCTAAGCTTTGGAGCTTTGCGAATAAAAACGGAAGCGGGCGGAGATGCAATCATTTCTGCGAAAATTGAAAAATTCAGTAAACGTAGATACAAGCACACATCTAAATAAAGACAGAGAGTGTTAAACGCAAAACCTCAGAGGAAAAAGAATAAGAGAAGTGTGAAATTGGAAAAGTGTCTGCAGCCGCTTCGCGCCAATCGGTGTCAAGGTGCGTTTATGCGACTGCACCGGGAATGTGTGTGGACGGCGGTGTTTCCAATTTTTCTAGCAACAAATGTGGTACAGTATGTGTTTTCTGTTTTGGAGCATTTCCAAGTGTCACTGCAATATGTGGCACACATGAGCCATGAGAGGGCGTCACTACTTTGCGCAATGCGAGATGAAAAAGTTGCACAGACACTTGGTACTTCACTTGTATGGCAGTTAACTGCAAGTACAATAACAGTAAACCAAATAAAGCCAAAAATACTCGAGGGTCCTTTGTGAGATTTGCATGATTTGCTTAAAAAGTGTTTCGACATACAACACTAAATCCACTCAAGCTGCAACACGACCATCACATTGCAATTTTCGGCAAATTCAGTGTGAAATGAATGGAAGTATACAGCTGCAACTGTTCTTGAAGTACCGGATAGGCGTAAATAATAAATGGCTACAATACACTTAACCTTGGCCGGGCGAATGAATGACGAGTGAGCACGTTCGCAACAGTGGTGGAAGACACTTTTTGAGGTGTATGTAAAATTTAATGCTAGATATATTTTCTAAGCAGAAGTGGTAGCGAATCGTGAGCATTTTAAATATTATATTAAGGTCCTTCGCCGATTTAAAAGGAGCCCAGGTTAGGTTAGGTTAGATGGCTGATCTAGAGAGATTGCACGTGGACTATGTACCATATGTATTCCTTTGTAAAGCCATAGAAAAGAAGAACTCGTGTGTTCGAACTGATAAATTAGTAAAATGCTTAGTAGTCAATACAAATTTGCACAGGTGCTTACTTTCCATTCCTGCCGATTCGATGGGATGTCTGAAGGTATGCGCTACCAAGTGTTTAAGTATTGATCATCGAAACGCGGAACAGTCTTGAAGGGAGTGTTGAGTTGCTTCCACCTCGTCTCCTTACAGCTTCTGCAGATAGCGCCTGGTAAGATTCCTAGAGAGATCACTTGCCTTTCCTTGCTAGCTCATCAGCTTTCCTGCGATTCCGCTGTGGCCTGGCACCCATACCAGTCTTATCAGAAAGAGACTTGATACTATTGATAGCAAGGTGATTCACTCCATGATCAACCCTGAACGCACAGTTTATGAGTTTAAGGCTAGCATCGACACCCTACTATCTGAGTGGATGGCCATTTCTCTGAGGGAGGCTGCACTCCGGAGCAGTAGATCTACTGCTACCCTAACGGCTGCAATATCGGCTTGGAAAACACTGTAATAGTCAGCAAGTCTGAAGTTGATGTTGATAGAGAGCTCCTGATACTAACCCCTCCACCAGCTTTCTCCCCAAGTTGGGATCTCTTCAGAGAACCCGTCACGAAACAATATGTTATGGAAAACTTTTCATAAGTTGGACGCTTAGATTGCTTACGGCAGTGATCTGTCGTTTCCGTTGGGAATAATTTTCTCTGGACGAACCGTTTTGTAGTGAGATTGAAGTGTTTGAAGGGAAGTAAAAATATATGATAGCATTAGTCAGTTTTAATATTGGAAAAAATTAGTAAACAGTTCATAAGTCTAAATCACTATTTCAAAATAACTAAACGGCAAAAGCCTTTGGTTTGTCTTCAAAGCTTTTCGGTAGGGGTCCTAAAAGAACTCTATTATTAGAATGCTTTCAAACCCCTTCTTAAAAAGTTTATAGTTTCCTTGTTCGTCCTAAAACTGTGAACCGTGTTAACCTGTCAACACATTTATACAACCTTCCGTCCGCTGTCGCTAACTGACTTGTTTAAGATGCTATCAATTTCTTATGCTACCACGAAGAATTCAGTGTTTGGCAACAATTGTGGCGTGTTTGTTGCAACATGCAACATTTAGTGGGGCGTGCGAGCACGACTATTTGTGCTGACTACATAATGTATAGGGTAGCCATCATGGCTGGAAAGCTTAAATAAAGCTTCACTTGAGCGCTGTCCAGTCAAATAAGGAGGGCCATCAAAGAGCGGAGCATTGCAAAGCGATGTGACTTCTATTCGGACTGCTAGCTGACACATATGGTACCACAAGCAAGCAGCGTCTGAGTATATGTATCTTTTGCCCGACTGGCTGACTATAGGCTGCGGTTGCTTAGATATCTCCTCGATTGCAACATGTCAGGGTCGACGTTTGGCAATCGTTGCCTCACGAAAATTGACATTTGAATTGAATTTGGAAATTTACTTTGCAATTCGCAAATCGCAATTGGATCTGTCGTTTGTGTTTCGAATTAAATGCGCTAGGAACTGCTCTGATGTGACACATACCCATGAGGCAGGCATATCTGTAGCCGCATCTGTGTTTGGTACTGCTTTCAATCCATTTTTAAATCATGTTGTTATATTGGTGCACAAAACATGAAAAATGCAAGTATTTTGTAGACGAAAAAGCCGATAAAGATTGCAATTTTTGTTGCGCTTATGCTTTGTCATTCGGTCGCCAATAGAAAGCAAACTCATGCACAACAGTGCAAAGCGGAAATACGCATTCGTGCTACCAGCCATCACGCGAGGACAAACGGGCTGCTTCAAAGCAGGCGAAGGATATTGGAAAAAGTGCCTGCTGGGATTAAAGACGGGTACGTCGTAAAGGGTGGTTCATAAAGCTTAACTTTATCGTTTGTATTTTGAAAGAGAAAGTTTTTATAGATAGTTTGATGATATCTCAGTAGAGTCTTAAAACCACCAGATCTTAATCTTGAGGACAGAAATCCGGTAGGTGATGGTTCACAACTAAATGTAAAGAATGACAGTTTGGTGAAGACTTTGGAAACATTCAAAGAAAAAACGGAAGAAAACACTATTTTGAATAACTTTACAGCAAAAAATTGAAGACACGATTTTAGAGGATCCTTGAATTTAGCAAAACGGCGACCAGCACCACAAAGCTTTCAGACAAACGATCGTTGTCACACCAAATTCTGTAGAAATTCGTTAATCAGAATATGAGTACTATTTTTTAAATATTTTAACAACCCTGGAATAGCACCCTGTACATATGTATATACATACATTTCAAATTGCCATATTTCATTGGTAAACAACATGATAAACGTAGCACAGCTTTTGGATGCAGAAATTTTTAAGTTTGTTGCCGTCTTTTATCCCTTGCAAAGCCAAGCGAGCGTGAATGCAACGCCAGAGAGATGAAGATACAAGAGAAATAGCTTGCAAGTCGTTCCAATACCGGTGAGTATTTGTATCAATGCAATGTGCCGGAGATTGGGTTGTTCGCAGGTTCCTAATTTCGTTTTCTTTATCAACTTTATTGCTTCCATTTGCGGTTATTTATGCATTCGTCGGCTGCAGTACTCGTCGCTGCCTGCTACTTTCTTCTGCCTTTGTGGTTTGGCAATGGCAAAGTTTCGAGGACAATCAAGTTTCAGTTTCCTCACTGGAAAAATCACCTAGAAAGTGTGCTGAGTCAGTGGCAGATGTGCCAAGCGTACAGGTATTACACATTTCTTTGAGGTTTTTATCGAAAAATAAAGTTTTCTGGCGGCGCCATCACAATCATATTCGAAGCTAAGCTAATTATTGTTTGATTACTGTGTGACAAAATTTTAATGAAGAGAATTTTTAAACTTTCAAGATAGCGAAAAATATTGCCTCCATAAAGGCGTTTAATTGCCATAGACTATACAGCCATTTGCTTCCAACGAAGTTGAATTTTTTGTTTTTATAGTTAGAAAAGTGAGAGAGCCGAATATGAATTATTGTTCAGGTCTTTTTGTCTATGTAGATTTTAAACAAGGATAACATATTTGACCAATAAAGATGAGTTCGAGGCTTGGAGTTGTGATAAAGCTTTTTCAGAGCTTTTAAGTTGACAGAGCTTAAATTTTTAGGAAGTCTAATTGCACAGATCGGGTTAGAACTTACTACTTATATGTATAGTAATTATACTATTTAAATGAATATTATTTAATTGAACAATTAAATTTTAAAATTTTTTCAACGTAATTAGATATTTTCTGTGAGAAAAGTGCATTCTTAGTATGCCGTGGAATATATATGTTCTCATTTGGAAGAAAATACTTTGTTCGCTGTTAAGTTTACAATTGAAACTTCGATTTTATCTGAGCTTTGGAGATGAAAGCTCAAGAGTTTGTGTCTAAGATCGTTTTACAATATAGTATACTTTCACAAATATATATGACGAATATTTAAGTCTCGAAAACCATCCAAGTTTATAAAATTCCAGCGCTCTTTAAACGCCTCTAAACTTACTTAAGCATATGTTTAAAATGTAAATAGAAAAGCTTTAAACTTTGGCCAAGTGTTGCCAACTGTCGCAACACATTTGCTAATTGGATTACAAGCGGTGAGTGCACTTGGCGTTCGCGCGCGACACTTGACACTTCGTCGTTGAACTGTGTCACTGCGCACGGCAACAAAACAGCAGCACAAAAACATATGAAAACAGAATATGCAACAAGAAGAAAATACTCAACGAAAAACACGTAGCCAAATTGCATGGCATGTGCGCCTAAATGTATGCGTGTGTACACATGTTTTTTTCTGCTTATTTCTTGGGGTGTTGCAAGTAGATATATAGGTAAGTAATTAGGTGCGAAAAAGCAGTCATTGTCGTAGAAAATTCGATCACACACTCAGTGATTAATATATATTTGCATGTGTGAGTGTCAGTTGATGAGAAAATTCTTCGAAGATTTTAATTTTTTATTATTTTATTGCGGTTATAAATTTTCTATCAAATGGGTATAAATGGGTGATAGACCTTTATCCCTTTATTTTCGATCAGAGCTTGCACTATTTTGAAAAGCTTTCAAATATATATATCAAATATTTATGCCATGTATGAAAATAGAAAATAATTTACAGGACCGTAGCTTGAGCTCAACAAAAGTATATTGAGGACGTTCGCTCAGATCATCGCATTCGCTGAGAGTCTACCGATAGCTGGAGCGGAGTTATGAAATTTTTTTCTGTAGCAGCCGTAGCTGAAGGTGTACACGCAGACCGTGGAGAGTCGACTTGGCACATATTACGTCTTAAATTGAAAGTGTACAAAACGCAGCTTGTCCGATAACTGAAGCCACCCGACCTTCCCAAACGACCACGCTTCGCTTTATGGGCTCTTCAAAATTTCCAAGAAGATTCGATCTTTTCGAGCAAAATTTTGTTTAGCTGTGTGACCCATTTCTGGCTCAATGGGTATGTAAACAAGCAAAATTGCCGCATTTGGGACGAAGAGCAACCTAACAAATTCAAGAGGTGCCATTTCATCCAGAAAAAAAAACGATTTGGTTGTGAGCCGGTGGAATTATTGGTCTCTATTTCTTCAAAAAGGATGCCGGCGGGAATGTAACGGTCAATTGCGACAGTTATCGCGCCATGATAACCCACTAGTTTGTGATCTCCGCGACATTTAGTTTCAAGAAGACGGTACCATTTACTACACATCGCATCAATCAATGGATTTAATGAGAGAACATTTCGGTGAGCAGATAATTTCACGTTTTGGGCCGGTCGATTGGCCATCAAGATAGTGTGGTATCAGGTAGGAGTGCAGCCCTATCGGGCTCAATTAGCACTTGATGTGCCATTTTGATATATCAGACTGTTAGACTTTTTTCTGTGGGGATATGAAAAGTTTGAAGTCTATGCGGACAATCCTGCTTCGATTCAGGCTTTGGAGCAAAACATCATCGTGTAATTCGCCAGTTACCAGTTGAAATATTCGAACGTGTCGTTGAATTCAACGAATGGACCATCTAGGACGTGGCCAATATCCGAAAGAAATAATATTCAAAAAATAAATGCCAACGAATTTTCTTTCGAATGATAACGCTGTGGAACATTTTTGGGATTATTGTCTGGGGGGTGAGAAATTCCAAGTCAGGGTGATGGTACTAGGTCAGTATAGTAAAACCCTCAAAGGGTTTGGCGTTCGTATGTGTCAG
This sequence comes from Bactrocera tryoni, assembly GCF_016617805.1. Classification (NCBI taxonomy): domain Eukaryota; kingdom Metazoa; phylum Arthropoda; class Insecta; order Diptera; family Tephritidae; genus Bactrocera; species Bactrocera tryoni. The sequence goes on from NW_024393972.1 coordinate 14,785, forward strand.
TTTTTTATGACCTTTTAAATTTTTTCCTTATCTTGATGTTTTTTCGCTTAGTTATAACATTTTGGCAAAAACATAGTTTAACATAACTCGCGAACCACTTGTCCGATTTTGATGAAACAAAAAAGGGGAAATTTCAGTACTGATTTTGTTCAAACATGCGAGATGTACTTCAACCAAAATGTTATAGTGAACGAAAATTGGGTACCAAATATAGTATGGCTACAACCGTCTAATGGATTGGAAAAATAGAAGACGTGAAAGTATGTCATTCGGTATCCCAATGACTTGGACTAATCCTGGCGAAGCTCACAATCCATTGAATTGCTATGCATGTGCGAATAAAGGAGCCGCAAAAAGGATAAGAAAATCGTATAATTACGTCATAAAAAAAAAACTGACACATACGTACCATCACCCTGACTTGGAATTTCTCACCCCTAAGATTAGCTGTTGTACTGTGTAATAAGCATTCCCCATTAAATCTGATGTTTTTAGGTTTCTTTTTTAAAAAAGTGGGGAACCTCGAAATGTGTCACCCTTTACTTTACATATAGATTACATATATTCTTTATATCAATTAATATTATTAGAGAGTTTATGTTAGACAAGTTCATTCCATGGGTGAGCTCGCTGCGTTTGATTGTATGTTTCCGCTGCTAATTGGTTTTCTGGTGTCGTAAATATGCCATAACCAGTGTCTGTGTGCGTTTTGCGTGGCTTACCGCAAAGCTTGTTGTCCCGTTACAACAATGACGTAAATATTTCCACTAGGGATTGAGGTAGAACGCACGCGCAATCATCAGCGCGCACCGAGCGCCTGTTGTTCTACGCGGGCGGCGGAGGGCGGCGGAGGGCGGTATGGCGATAAATTGGTAAATTGATTTCCAATATTGCGCGCGTAGGCCAAGCGCATAAAATAGATACGTGAGGAAGAGCTTTAGATGTTCATAAATTAGCTTTTACAGTATGTCAGCAAAAGCAGTTAGAGCTACTATATAGAAACCGTTTCGCTTTCTGTGTTTGTGGCATGCAAAGCAAACCGCGTGTGGAAAAGTTGTGCTGAAAGAACGCCTCGTGTACACCTCAGATGTTGGGAGTAGTTAGGAGCCACAAAGCTGTACAAACAATGCAGACAAAAGCATAAAAGCAAAGCAGAAGCTCGCTTGGAAAGTGGAAAATGCGAATTGGACCGTTTCACTTTTGCACACGCGTGCAAGGACGAGCGATACAAAACGAGTGCTAAGGCGTAAGTGAAAGCGCAAGTCAGAGAGTCATGAAGTGAGGTAGTCAGCTGCAGTAGCAATATACCCCGCCAACAACAAAACAACCATAATCGCTGTAAGCTGTGTGTGGATGGGTGGGGCAACATAGTACAAGTGGTACAAGTCAACATGCATAAGCACACGCACGATGAAGAAACACCCAATCGCACTCTAGGACACTCCAACGCGGCGCTGCGCCACTCACCGCAACAGCGCATGCCGCAGCGCGCTTGTGCAACATAATTTAAATTCTGCTGTTGTGGCAAGTGAAACCGCAACAACAACAACCAGCGAAAATAACAAATGACAGCGCTATAGTTACAAGTTTTGTTTACAAACAAATATATTTTGACGGTGACAGCGCGCGGCAACAGCCAAAACAAGGACGCCGCGTCCCACATCGCTTGCTTATATATATACTTGCACCAACAGTTTATGCGCGTAACGATGCGATTATGAAGCATTTATGACGCCAAATTTCAATGTGCATCAATGGGCAATGTTGCATGCAACACAATAACATACAAACACAATTACGTTGCCATAGCAAGGTGCAAACGCGACAAATGAGCGTGTCGCTCCACTTTTGCAACGTTGCCACCGAAATTTTGCTGCGTCGACCGCACTTCCTTGCTCCGCTACTTCTGCCGGTCGATGCAATTTCAGCGCGCCTTTTGGCAATTCATTTTGCATTTCCACCCTTTCATTCATATAAAATGAGTTCGCGCGCAAAGTGGTGCGCCTGTAGCCGCAGCGGATGGCCGCAAGATGTTTGTTGCAGAACAACAGGAAATGCCGCGGTTGGCGCGCCTCTAAGTATGCCTCGCATAGATGCAAGCGCTCAACGACATACTGCACGATGACTAACAAATGAGCAGCGGAAATGGTGCTTTCACAATGAGACCCAATTTCCGTTTGGCTTCATGTTGAATAACCGCAAATGCCCCTCTCGCAATTGGTTGCGTAAGCGTTTAGCGAAGGAAATTCGTAAAAAAAGTGGGTGAGGGATTTTAAGGTAAGTTGCTTATATAAAATATTTTTCCATAACTGAAGCTCTGGGAATTCGGCCGTATTTAACCAGCATAATGTTGCGATCATCATGCAACCTACTTTTTTATTCACACCTATGCGTTTTTAAAAAGAGTTTATGCCAAATTGCTCTATGATTAGTTCCAACCGACTAGTAATGTATACTATTCTCTATTTCGAATTTAGTTTGTGTTACAACCGAAGAGTGAGCGGTATAAACCAGTGTATATAGAATGAGTGAGGAAGCAAATGGGAGAAAAAAGGGAGATTCAGAAAACGCAAGACTGAGAAATATAGTATAAGGAGATACCAAGAGAGAGAAATTAAGATGCAGAGAGTGATAAAGATAAAGAGATATAAAGAGAGACGAAGAAAGAAAGAGATAAATAGAGAAACAGAAAAAAGTAGGGTGTAGAATATATGAAGAGAGAGAGAAAGAGTGGAGGACTCGTGCAGTGGACTTTTTAGGCAACTCATTTAATGTCTGAGAAGAAAATTTCTTTGATGTTGATGATTAAGGCCAAACATATAGGATATATTTAAAATTTAAGTTCACATTTCTACAAATATCCTATGAAGAATTATTATGACCTCCGAATGGGAAGGTTTGTTTAGTTAAGAGGTTACATGCGTTTACGGGTTTAAAAAAATTAACTTTTTTTTTATTGCCTTACTAAATTTTACAACACCGTTAGAATGCTGCTTTCAAGTTGATCCCAGTAATAGTTTTGAAGATACAGCCTTGAAAACTTGTGCGCTGCGCCGTCTTTAAACGCGTTTTTGAAGTCGGTTGGCTAGACCTGTCGAGAACTACTCAACGGATCGTCATAAAATTTTACACAGATATTTGAGTTACAATTCTTAAAGACTTTGGCAAGGAGTTTTATTTTTTTCGGTTACAAATATTTGAAAAAAAAGTTGCGAAATTTTCATTGAAATCTTAATTTTTTTCATTCGTCAAAGTTCTACGTTAACTATTGTAAAATTATCCTGTAATGAGTTATCCTGTCAACACAAATTTTTTTTTTTATCAAATGATTAAAAAACTTATTTCGATTATGTACAGACATGTAACCAAGCCAACAACGAATGTACCCTCTCCACTTCACCATTAAATATTTGCCATCAAACTTTTAATCGCCATGCAAACACTAAACGCCAACAACTTTCCCATTATTTCCGCTCATTTGAAATTTGAAAAGCTCTCTTCAAGCACAAAAATGCATAGGCGCACATTGCAGACAGTTTGTCTAAATAAGTATCCGTAAGTGCTTACATTATGCGCTATTTGCTTGCTTCCACGCAATGCTGACATTTTCAATACTCCGCCACACAGTCTGCCATAGTCGGATTTCACCCACCCACATATTGCAACACACACAGGCTTTCGCAAATATGTATGTGTTTTCTGTTTGATTATCAGTTTGTTTAATTACCTATCTGATCACCTGTGCGGCTTATATGTGCTAATGGTGCCATTAAAATAATTGGAGAACTGATAATGGGTGAATTTATGATATGAGTAGTGAGAGAATGTGTTTGAGAGAGGGCGGTAGATATTTTTTCTATTAATTACTATTACTGGTTAAAGTTTTCAAATCCAAAAAGCTTGAGGAATAAAAATATATATTTTTTAGAAAAAAGTGTACCGATCTTAAACTGTAAAAGCTTGAACAATTCTTTAAATTTATAATGAAATGATAAATCTAAAATAAAAGGTGTGCATTTTTATGTATATTGAATGTTCGTGACCCTATAACGAAGGTGCACTCAACAACCCAAAGTTGTTCTAACAAAGGAGTTATTCGCGAAAGGCATATTAAGCAACTGGCTTTGGGTGGCATAATTCATTTATAAGGTTTATTTATACTTATTAATACCTCTGCACTTACGCTAGGCGGCACTGCTATACAAATTTTACATTTTTCTAGTGGGTTTGCCATATAATGATACATTTTTTACCGACAGCCTGTATGGTTTGTATTGTTTTTATGAGATCGAGCCGCTAAAATAACCATCGAAGACAATCAACTCTTGGATTGACCTTTATCGTCGGAAATCAAACAAAAAAAATATCGCAGAAATTGTTTTGGATGTTTAAAAAGTGAATTTGGAACGAATTTGCTGACAACCCACGACAGCTTGGTTGGATTTTTATCCGGAAAAGGACTGTCAACTCGACCCCATGAAATTACTTCAGGAATATTTATCTAACTAAAACATCAACAAAACATTCATAAAGTATATTATACATGTAATTTGTGACTATTTTGCTATCCGAAAGTCCTGTTCAAAATGGGATCCACTCTAGCTCCAAAGTGATCCATTCACCTTTAAAAAAGGAATGGAAACAAGATTAAAGTCGGATGAATTGGACTTCGAATTGCCAATATCAGCAACATAGACGTTTCTACCATTTCCACGGCAGTCAGGTTTCCAAAATCTCCGGCCAAGAACTTTCAAACAGCATTATACCTTAAAATTATAACAAAAACAATACAAGTATGAAACGAAATTGTCTATAATCGGGGTATAGTCTTCGATGGAACCTATAGTATGTTGAAAAACTCAATATTTGCTCCAAAAATATGATTTTCTGAAATATACGCACTGTTCAGCCTATCTGTTAATACTTTTCAGATTGAGTACGTTATAATTCAACTGTACTTTTGTTTTTTTCTTTAAACTCCTGGAATTTGGAAGCAGTCTCTACAATACAGGCATACGCAACCCTTATTTAATCATTTAAGCGAAGTTTATTCATAATGCATGCAACCTGCTGTACTTTCGGCTTGGCGACCTGCCTGTTCGCGCACACAACACAGAGCACAGGGTCTCACAGTGCAGTTATAAAACCAACACATATGTACAAGTAGAAAGCTATGTGTTTACTGCTCCATATCCCTATGTATTTGGCAGCATTCATGCTGCATAAATGCTAAAAATGGGAAACTTGTATTTTCCATTTCGAATTTCGCATTTTGTTTGTACCACTTCTGATTTTGTTTATCATCATTTAGTCATTGCGGACCTGCAACAGGCCCACCACCGCATTATGCAAACAAATGCATGCCAACGATATTTGTTAGTCCACATTTATGTAAGAGCCATTTCACTAATTATGCTGCTGGCTTAATTAGGATGCTGTGGTCGCATGCCGGCGGTGCACCCACACGCTCAGGCAGTCACAGGCATACACTGTCACAAATACATAGAAGTAAAACACACGCCCACAGCTTGCTGTTTGCAATTAGTGGGTGTAGCAGCAGTTGCATTTGTGCATTGCCTTTATGTAGAATCCGAATATGCATATATGAATCAGTGTAAATAAATGTGTGTTGGTATGCATAGAATAATGAGTGCACTTCAATGTAAATGCAATTCATTGTTAATTATTTCAATATAGAGTATATCTGTAGTTGTTGTGCTTGCATGGTGCATGTGTGTCAAACCGTGTTTGCGGTGGGAGACTTATTTGTTTTGCCACCCACTCAATTTGTATGCTCGATTTGGCAAACATTTATTTGGCTTTAATCTGAGGCATTACAAAAACATGCATTTTAGGCTTTGATATTAGTGGAATGCAAAGATCAATGGCAGCTAGATGGCAACAGAAGTTGATGTAGGGTTTAATTTGAACTAAGAGCTTGGCGTGGAGTGAAATATTACACTTTTTATTTGCACTTATTTATAATATGGCAGACATATACATACGTATTTAGAGATAACTACATACATATATGTGTTATAGAATCGTACTTGCGACTTGCATACAAACCTGGATATATTAAAGTTTTATCACATTCCTAGGCCCTTTAAAGCACGATTTAAGTACATTATGAATAATTCAAGCGCTAGTATCTTTTTTATAAAATATAATGAGGATAACTGAGTATAGTTATAACTTAAATTTCTATAAAAGAAAGTAATAACAATTTTTTGTATTAAATTTTTTTTACTCGCCAAATTTCTATAGAACATATAAACCTACATACATATGTTGCCTCTAATGATTTTTCGAGTAAATTTTATTTAAACTTTCAAAATCAAGGTCAAAATATCGAAACCTATCGAAATTGGAGCGGTTTCTACCTTGTGAGATCAAAATTTATTTATTGTTTATTTTGCATAGTCAGATAGATACCTATCGCAAGACTACGTTCTAAATTTCGTTTTGAAATGTGTTAAATTAACAAAGTTATCGGCCGTAAGGTGGAGCGCGGTCAAACGTGCTTGTCCGCCGTGGTCTGACGTAAGGGCGTTTTTTTCAAAATTACGTTTTTATACGACATAATGCTTGCTTCAATATGAAGTTCAAACGAGTCAGTTATTTGGAAAATATGCTTAGAAGTATTGAGAGGGACATTTAGGGGCTTTGTTCTGAATGCGGAAACAATCACTATCAATATAAAATGTATATTAAAGAGTTTTCGGGGTTTTTTACTTTTTTGAACAAAAAATACACCAACTTCAAATTTAATGGCGAATATCCCTTTCAATAATTCAGATGGTCAATCCGTTGAGTCCAACTTTTGATGACTCGTTCGAGTAGTTCGACTGATGTTTTGCTCCAAGGCCTGAATTGAAGCGGGATTGTCCGCATAAACTTAAGACTTTCCATATCCCCACAGGATAAAGTCTAAGGTTTTGATATCACACGATCTTGGTGGCCAATCGTCCAGCCCAAAACGAGAAATTATCTGCTCATCGAGGTGTTCATTCACCTTCATTGATTGATGCGATGTGTGAGAAGTGGCGTCGTCTTGTTGAAACCAAATGTCGTCGAGCTTCAATTTCAGGCATAAAATAGTCGGTTATCTAGCGCGAAAACGGTCGCCATTGACGGTTACGGCGTCATTTTTGAAGAAGTATGGACCAATGATTCCATAAACCACACCAAATCGTTGTTTTTCCTGGATGAAATGGCAGCTCTTGATTCTTATCAGGTTGCTCTTCGCCCCAAATGCGGCAATTTTGATTGTTTATATACCTAGTGAGACGGAAATGAGCCTCATCGCTGAAAAAAATTTCAATCGAAAACGTCGGATCTTCATGGAACTTTTTAAGAGTCATGTTGCCGGGGGAAGGTCCAACGGCTTCAGTTCTTGCACAAACTGCATTTTGTAGGCTTTATATTTTAGATTGTGGTCAAAAGTAAAAATTTTTCTTTAAATATCCACCAAACGAAAAATGCGTTTTTTTTATTTTGAAAATCTTATGAATCCGGATTCAAATTGAGAAATGAATATTTTCATATTTTTATTGCAGTCAAGCGCATACACAGGTGATGTTTCATTTTAAATCACACCATATGCTCTAATATCTATGTTTCTTAATACACTTTTATATTTATCGTGGTTTCTCTCGAAATACTGTAGTTGGCAACAATATCATTTGCGAAGAAATAAGTTTGCAATTCGTAAAATATCTCTCATACGTATTAATTCAGAATCTTTCGAGTTGTAATTTATATTTTCAACACTGGTAATTGTTGGTGTGTGTGAAATTACGTGTAGAAATGTTTATTACAGGAAAAGTGACGAGAACTGGAGATTTGCAAACACTTCAGCACCTTCATATCTCAATATGGATGGACAGGCAACAAGCTGGAAGAAGCATGAGCAGCCGCATTTGGCATGCAAAGGCAGTGTTCTCATCATAGAATTGCGCACAACTTGAAGTGAACAGAATTGAGTCGGTTTGAATGGCGATGAAATGGAATCAAAATGAAATCAAATGAAATGCGCAATCGTACATCAATCGATAAATGCATTTATGTAAATAAATTGCTGGATACATATGCACATGTTTATGGTGCGGATGCATATTATTAAATATAATAAATATATATGAATGTATGTATATGTGTGCTTGTGTTGTATCTGAGAATCGCATGCTGTATGAATGTTGAATTGGAGCTGAACAGCTGCGAGTCGCTGCAACTTACCCCAGGCCGCACCCCAAATTCAATTTAACTGATTATTGTTACAAGTGTGTATGTGTGTGCTTGCACTCATTAATAAAATAAACGTGTGAGAAATAAAATTAATAAAAATCATGAAAAATTGTTACACATTTGTATATCGAGCAGATATATGGGGAGCTGCAGACAACAACAAGTACAGTGGCGTGCGTGTTTGTATGTATTTGCATTCAAAATGTATCTGCCACATGTGTCGTGCAACAAAGACGTGCTTTGTTTTATATTTATTGAATTTTTTCCACAGATTGCACATAACTTTAAACTAACCGACATACTGACATGAGTGTATGTGGTGCATTGGGAAAGCGCCCAACCTTTAGTTACATTGTAGCTTACAATGACTTCATGATATTGATCACCACTTTATTGGATTCAATCGAAATTTTGTGAAATTTTGAATTTACGGAAAATCTCTGTGTTCAGAAAACACTAAATAATGAATAGAATGCAATCATACTTTGACCTGCACCAATGTGAGGTGCATAAGGAATTGAAACTTTGACGATTGAAATGCTTAGAAAACTCATGCCGGAAACATGTACTATACCTTATAAGGAGATTGGTGAGCATTATATTGTATTTTGTAAATAATACCTCAAAGTTATAGTCCTGAAGGAAATTAAAATATTAAAACAATTTTTTTAGAATCGAATTTTAGATGTCATGTTTTATGTCAGCTCAACCCATAGCGAGTATTGAAAAAAAAATTAATCCGATGGTAACACCAAGCCCTCGTGACTTGAGTGTGTTTCAAACAATGACAAATAAAATCAATTCTTAGCAATATACTAGAAACGGAAATTACTGACCCATGAAAAATTTTAATCTTCAAAGAGTCTTTCATATTTATTTTCGATTTTCAAAGACTGTAAGCAAATTTGTTCTGCTTTTTAGAGAAATCTTCATAAAATTGAGGAATATTTCAAGCTTGTGCAAGAAACCAAAGTTTAATGCACAATGACAGCAATAATATTGTTGAACAGTAACCTTAAAGTGGTCTTAAAAATGTTTGGAAATTTGGTTTTTGTGAAAATGGACATCAGCTTAGGGCAATTTTTCCTTGAACCGCTTTTTATGGATTTCTTATATTTTTTTAAGGACATCTAAAAAAAAGTATAAAGGTTTAACAATTTTTTTAATATAAAAATTGGAGTTAGGTCATTTCCATGTAACTTAGGTCACTGAGGGTGAAGAAGTATAATTTTTTCATGAACAGACCTTGATCTTCTTATAAACTGTTCCTCTAAGAAACTCATAGTAACATAATTTGTCATAACGAGTTTATCAAATCTATTCTTCGAAGTAAACTTCTGATCCCTTAACATTGGTTGAATCACTGTTTAGATAAGTATTAGTATAACCCTTTGGATGGCTTGATGTACGCCCTCTTTAAGCGATACAGACGAGACAAATTCCATTTTTTCATTCCGATCGCCCTCGGAATTAGTTGGTTGAAGAGAAACAAGATATGGTAGCACTCGAATGAAAAGAATGAACCATAGACATGACAAATCCATATGATATTGGAAAATAAGAAAATGGTTAATGACACACATTTATTTATTACTTAAGACAAGATCTTTAATTTTAACTATGAACTAAGTTAGTTATTCTTTCTAATCTTAGGATCTCAAACTTTTTATTGCGGCTTCTTGTCCACCAAAAAGTTAATTTTTTCGATACTCTTTATGTAATTATTAGATTATAAAACAATATTTGCACCAATACCTCCTATAAAAAAGTATAGTCAATTTAAATTATGAAACAAAATTTATGTAGAGCCCAAAAGTAGGGAAACAGTAGATCCACACCGCTGTAAATTCCTTTTTGAGCTACACACATGCCAACCCTTATTTGCAGATTATCGATAAATAAGTTGACAATAATTTCAATGTTTAAACAGCAATAGAAATATTGTACTAGAAGCTAAACAAATAGCTGTAAGATTTATAAGGCCATAAATTGCAGCGGCCTTTAAAGCAAATGCAGCGTGAACTATATTCTCTTGTCTAAATAAAGACACCGGTACGTTATGCACTTGGAGGTGCGAAGCCGCTTGCACTCGATGAAACGGCTGCCACAAGTAGTTGGAGAGTCTACCGATCGTTTGAGATGGTTTCTCGTTTTTGTTTTTCTAACACTCGAGTACTCGTTTATCAGCGCTTTCGGTGACGTATTGACAGTTTCAATGTGCCCTTTTGATGATTTTAAACAAATCGATTCGTTTGGAATAACTGTACCGTTGTAAGTAAATATATCTATGGTATCAGGTTAGATGAATTTTTTTCTTGTTGTTGTAACGGGCACATAATCCGTGTTAGGATGGTGAGGATTAGATAAGTTGTCATTGGTCATCAGGAAATGTGTTGTTTCGACGAAGGTTGACCATAGGTATGACAACAAAATTCATAGACAAATATGTCGCTAGAAACACATATATTCATACCTGCATACATATATTTATTTATTTGTCTATGGAGTTATGTGTAATATGAATGAATGTTTATAGATTTATAGTACATGTATGTTTATAATTGTTGTAGTGTGCAGCTAAAAGTTGAATAGCCGCAAAGCAATTTGTATTTTGTTGTTTTTATTGTTGTTACAGCTGTGTTATTAGATTGTTATGATTGCGAAGTGGCTTCGTTTTAGTTTCATATCTTTTTTATATATTTTACTTACATGCATACATGTGTACCTATGTATATGCAATTTGCTGATATTGAATGCAGATGCACATACTATACATACACATATTCATATAAAAAAAAACGGTAAGCAATTATATTTTTATCGCCGTTTGCTGGTGTTTCTAAAATAAATTTTGCAGATGAAAATTGCTGACAGCTAATTTAGTTTAGCTCTCGTTATAGTTATTATTAGTGTTGCAAATATTGGAAGTAGGTTTTATAACACAATAAACTTTAACTTTTTTAATAATGAAGAGTGCCCTGCAACTTAGATTTTCAACAATTCGAATTTTGTAAAATATTTTGTTGTATAAAATATACCAGAATTTTGCCTGCTTCATGTCAATCATGCTGAAAAGTTCGTATCGGTCCTATGAGAGTATCACTAGAAACGAACATCTATTGTCTTTAAAATAAAAATTCCATAATTATCGGATGAATGGCTCATTGTATGTGGGATAAGTTTTGGAAGTTTGAAAAAACGAATAAACATGAATATTGGGAGCTAAAGAAGCATTCCTATTAATAAAAAAAAACTCTGCTCATACAAAAAAAAATATGTCGGAGTTATCCGGTCCAGATGCCAGATGAGTCGATCGTTTATAAGTGATTTTATAAAATTACAAAAAAATAGTTTTTTAATACTATGATATGTCTAGAACATATTCTCATAATCTTTCAAAGTAATCGCAATAATAGTGTAGGAGACAGAACCTTTGGGAGAGCGGCTGACAAGTTAATGGTAAAAATTGGTCCTAAAATTATACTGAAAATTAAATTATTTCCTCAAATCTGTAAACAGTCACGGCCTATACTCATGTACTAAACGAATAAATTTGATTTTTTAATTTAATACGAGATGCATTCCTCGTATCTTATGCTGACCACGGACGGTTTTGGGCAATGCCTCCGCAAATCAGCTGCCAATGGTTTAATTCCCAAAAGTTTTTTATAAAAATATTCAAAAGAATTATTCAAATGTTGCTCTTTGATATGACTAAAAGTTGTAGTAATTTCATTTATTTATTATATGAAAAAAATGATGAAAATAGTAATTTTTTCGGCCGTCAAAACCCACGTAACCACTTAAAGATATAAAAGGTATCAAGGAAGTTTCAGTATACGAAAGCTGTCAGGTCTCAAGAGAATGCTCACTGAAAAGAAATTTAGAGACAATGTAAAGGTATTCAAGTAGTCTGAGATCTATTTTGCACAAAAATGAAAGTTCGAAAATCGTTATAGTGTTTGAGTTGATTGCTCTGGCATCTAACATGAACACTAAATATTTTGCCAAAAAGATTATATTTTTTCGTCATTCTTATCTCAATCATTTTTAATTTAGTTTTTGTAAAAACAAAATTATTTAGTTTCTTTGTTGCCATTCCCTGCGAATTGTACGCTGTATTTGTGCCTTTCATATTATCTTGAAATAGTCATAAAATGCACTGCAGTTCGATTACCTCCATTTCTAATTATCTTATCAACGTCTTTCAAAAGCAGCCAAAGAAATAAAATATAAAAGATTAGCTATAGCAAATAAAAATTGTCTTTTTTGCAAAAACATTTTGGGTATGTTTGTTGTTGACAAGAATGTTTTTAGATTTTATAGATACTAAACAGATGTATACAGGTTTATTTATTTAAAATATTTGTTGCTGTATATTTATATATGCGTGTTGATATCGTCTGCTTTACGGATGTTGTGGTTTCATAAAAAACCTTTTTTTTTTACAAAATCTTCAATTTCTTAACATAATCTCTAGAATAAAATCAAAATTGACGGAAATATTAGTTTGCGACTAGATGGATCAAAATTGAGCTTGCCCGAAAAGCATCAGAACAAGTGACAAGTGACATGTATTGCACATGTAAGAAAAACGAGTAGGTCCAATAGAGCGATGGCAGTTGGCAGTGTGGTGGGGTTTGTGGTTGTTACTAGTTGTAAAGTAATGCTAAAACTAATTGATTGATAGAGAGTATATGTATACCACAAGTAAATATTATTTTGCACTTACATATATGTATGTACAATGACCAGTCATACAAAAATATATGAATGGCATTGAGTTCTTCGAAAATATAAAAAAAAATTGATTTCGATAATAAATTTCTGGGAAAATCATTTAATCAGAAATTCGGTTAAGCATAAAAATTAACGTAAACAATTCATAGGAATTTATATTTAGCGATAAAATCAGGCGGATAACTTCATTAATTTATAATTTTATTAGAATAGTTATTTGTTTTTTTCTATGATTCCAAGTTAAATTTATATTTTTTCCTTGATTCCATTATCATTTTATATGATTAATTATGATATTGTTTCCTTTATAACCTTATAAAATACAAATTACATGCCTAATTAGTGCAAATCGATGACATTTAAAATTTACAAACTAATTATCGCGCATGAAAAGTTTGCGGTTGTACCAGCACGTTTCAATTTATTTGCATGAGAAAGTTTTTAATTTTATAGATTATTTCATTTATGTATTTAGAAAAGCATTAGTTTGGTTTTTAAATACAGGATACATTTGCCCTTAAAATTTCAAACATTGAAATAGTAATTGATAATAAGGCAAAAAATTATTTAAAAATATAGTTCGAAGTAATTAAAGAGTTTACTGGACCTCTAATCATATTTCGACGAACAAAAAAGTAAACCACAAAGATCCTGACTTTTTTTCAACCTCTTTTTATTTTCAAATAGCCATAACGTTTGTTGAAATTGACGATAACTTTATATTATTATTTTATAACACGATCAATTATATAAAATAATCGGTTTTTTTTAAGTAAAATCGTCATTTTTTGGAAGTTCGCCATTTCTTTTTCCTCAAAAAAAACTTCAATTAATTTGCCAACTATCCCTGCTAATCCCGGAGTGGGCCGATTTTTTTATATTTTTTTTATTTGTTAAAAAAAAAATTGTCAAATTTTCAAAAATGAGAAAAATTTATTTTCCGTAAACTTTATTTCTATCATATAAAAAATATAATTTAACGATTTTATGATTATTTGGATTAAATAGTTATTCTTTCAGTGATGCACTTCTATTCTGAACAATGCCTTAAACATTGAGAAGAAGTTTCTAAACATATTATATGTTGGAGCCATTAGGCACAATAACTTTTGCTTTAAAAGGCTGCCATAGTAAATGAGAATGTTACAGCGAAATTTGCTGATGACACGGCTCGCTTGGGTGTAACTGAACAAAAACCTAACAGATGTTTTGACAAGTCTTATACTATAACTAGTTTAAAAACGATCTAGCAAAAGAAAGGCGGTAGGAATAATTGCTTAAATTTCGGGTCTGCAAGAGAGATGTAGTAAAAAATGTTTTAAAAAGTGGTATAATATAAGGCACTAATTCCGAAAAAGATATATAGAAATCCCCACTAAGTTTACTAATTGGAATTTATTAAAGTCATTAGAAAAATTGTCAGTTTACAGCAGTCTCCTAAACCAGATTTCAGACTATGCAACAGCAATAGGATAATGAACAACATCTTTGGCGAATATCATAACGTCATTTGGTCTTAGAGAAACACATACAACCTACATAATTTGCGATCTTGACACCTGCTATCATTCCATAACTGTAGGTGCCTGCATCTACCTTTAACTAATCCTCAGCACTTCGATTTGACACATGTGCAACAACAACCAGCAGCGTAAACTTAGTTTGTTGCAATGTGTCATAATATAAGTCACCCAAAGCACATAGTTATAGGCTGTTGAATGACACGTAATTGTCATCATTAATTAGCGCATTAATTTTACCATCTAAGATATGAGTGCATACATGCATCTGCAGTGTGGCACGGAATGTCTTCAATGTAAGTTATCGGTTTGTTGCAAGCATTTTGCGTGTGGCTATATGTGTCTTTACATAAATTTTACAAGCGACACATTTGACACCATTACCCCCACAAATTTTGCTATGCCGCAAACGGTGTATTTACATATGGAGTACGTAAAGACTCGTATATTGGTGTTGCAATGAGGGAGTGACTGCAGTTGCAACACTCAAGTGGTTGCATGTGTGAATGCGCCTACTTATCGGGAAAATTCATGGCAGTATGTACGTGTCAAAAGCATTAACAGCGTCGCTGACAAATGGCTGACAACGTCGGTAGTAGCAACAACAAAAATAACTACCACTTCGAGAGCTTTAATAAAGTGTTGTAGGCAATAAATAGCAATTTAAGGGCAAGTGAGATGGTAGGCGCAGAGATTTGCGGAGGAACGAAAATATACACATACATATATACAAGCATGTATCTACTATATATGCCACATGTGTTTTAAGGCTCCTGTTGACAACTTCTCGCGTTTTGTGGGGTGACCGGCGCTGCTAGTTTGTTGAAAATCCCTATTGATAGTTGTCAGAGCAATAACAAGAAAATCCACCGCAATTACAACTTTCAATTAATTTGTCAGCAATTATATATATACACACGTACACATATGCAAATTTTCACTGAAGTTCACCCACAAGCATACGCCGGTCCTTGGCTAAGCCTCATTATACGATTAGTGTGCGTACATATGCGTGGTTGATGGGTGAATAAATACTTTTTATGTCACAGTGTGGCGCCAAAAACAACAACGTGATTGTAGATTTTCATGAGAAATGCGATGATTAAAATAAAAATTGAGCTACAATATAAGATACCAGTTATGTTGTTATACAGTGCTTGCCATTTAGTTGAGCACTATTTTAATGATTCATTATTATCTTGTATGTATATATGTATGTATCGCTTTTAGGTTTATTAAAAAATCCTTTAATTTAGTCAATTAGAAAATTTTCTATATTAATGTACTGAACTATGCACGTGTCTGAACACTCGAAATTTTAACTCACTTTGACTTCATACGGGATCACTTGGATCATAGAGTCGCCAAACCGAAATCGGGCGGCTCCACAGCTACTGCTTATCAATCCCAATTGAACAATTTTTTTTTGTTGTTTTACAACAATTGCTAATGCATTATTTTACTGAAAACACGCTTACTTATTTTGTATAATTTTTATTTCATTTTATTTTTAACATTAAATTTACGAGTAACTGCTTTACGGCTAGAAGGCAATTTTCGCTATTTGCATACGTAAATACTAAAATTAGCGCATAAAATAAACAAGACATAAAAATACTATTTGCTTACTTTGGAAATTAAAACACGTATAGCAATTCATTTAAAAATTACAAGAATAAGTTACACGAATAGTTTAAGCAGAGCGGTCACAAAAATGCCACGGAGTAACTTTTTTCGACTCCCTTCAATTTGATATCACTTTGAGAGCTGCAAATCGAACACTTAACAGACATACATAAAATAGAGATATCATAGAAATGGATCAAAATCTTGGTTTTTAATCTGCTTGAGCTTATAGAGAGGCGAATGGAACAAGCAAAAGGTATATAAGATAAATCGAATAAAAAGAGTTCATAACACCTTAGTTAGATATCCTTCATTAACTGTATAGCCTTAATGTTGCTTTCACAAGAACTTTGCCAAGAAGACTGCCTGCATAATTCGCCAAAATTGACTTATTCTTATCTGAGGCTAAGCGTACTAAGTCTTCAATTTATAAATTTAGTTTTTTAGAAACATTTCATTCCTGGAACTGCTTTTGGGTTCGAAGTTGTCTGGTAAGCGTGATCAGTAGAACTAACTAAGTATTACTAATATTATCTATAAGTAAAATCATATCCAATATTTATCAAGCCCTCCTCGTTAGTCTACTTACATATATGTATGTATATATATTGCTGTCATTTGACTATATTGATTGAATGTCATGTTAATGCGCATTTTACGATATGTAGCTTTTTAATATGCGATACTTAAAATCCACATCATTAAATAAAATAAATAATTCCCTGCCTAATGGGTTTTAAATAAAAGCGGTACTTGTGGGGGCTATATTTCATATAGTCTTAATGCTTGGCATTTCACTATGTTTATTTTTGCATAGATGGATTATCGATTCGTACATGTAATGGTGCAAAATGACAGAACTCACAAAGTCAGAAGGTCTTCCATCAATAGTTGGCACACTAGGGGACTTTTAAGCCTTTCTGGCAATAATTCAAGCCTATACGATTGGGATAAGGTTGATTAATATTTCTATACTTTAAGACTTGTTTAGAAGAAAATGTAATGAAATATTGTTTCCATTCAATAGTAAAACTATTTACACTCTACACACATTCATAAACAATATCGATAGTGTGTCGATGATGTTTTTGGTTTAAATCAAGAAGTATAGAAAGAAAAACTAGCATAGCTTTTCTGGAAAGACACTCTAAGTTATAAAAAACGGGATTCTGATTAAACATTTTTTTATAAAAACGGAAGTGGTCTGCATAAACTTTGGTTTTGCTCCTTCCTTGTTAAAGTAGCTTACAGTTGTTAAATGTTCTGCTGAGGTCATTGGTCATTATTCTATTAGTGATGAGCTTAGACTTCTACTTCATTCAATAATCTTAAATCGTCTACGGATTTATTGCTTAAGTATTTGGCAAGTTTTTGTCTGTTATTTTTGAGGTATTACATTTTAATAATTGGAAATGCCGTTATTGGGATTTTTATAGCCTGATTTCATTTACTATATTTATATAGCCCCAACAGGGTATATTAATTTTGCTCTGAAGTTGGTAATTCCTTGAAGGAAACATCGGAGACCCCATAAAAAAGACATATAAAATTTTAGCATGACGAACTGACTAAATTTAGCCATTGTCCGTCTGTATTTAAGCGAAATAGTAGACCCTGAAATTGTGCATATGCCCTTTCCTCTACAATAAGCTATTTATTTCACGGAGCCGCCGATATTGGACCATATCGTATACCAACTGATCGATCAAAAGCTAGTCCTTGTAAGGAAAAGTTTTCATTTGACAGATTTTGTACTAAAACATATTGGAACTTCTATCACCGCTGCTTTCGACGTCTACTTAAAGAAGGATTTACGCAAGAAAATGAAAATCTCTTGGAAGTACTCACAACAACTGAATTTGCTTTCAAGTTGCATTAAAAATTTTATTTATTTCACTGTTAGAAATAAACTGCGAAACCAACGACAATTTCAGCGGTGATATTTAAATAAAAACTTAGACCGAATAATCCTTTCAAACTTCAACGCGGCCAAGCGTAAAGTGTCAGATTAATTATGCGACGCACGGTGTGCTGCCACTTAATGCAAAAACTTCGCTGACATTTGTGAAAGGCGGACGATGAATGACGGTGGTTGAGGGTAGGAGAAGACGTTTACTGGCAAACTTCTAAATTGGATTCTTGTTTAAATTTGCTACAGGGCAAACAGGGAGCCTTAATTCTTCTTCCTTTGAAATGAGTTTCCCTTTCGTTAATTACGCAGAGAAAGAGGAGAACCAGAGAACAACACAAACAAATAAAAATCAAGAATGAACAACACACGCCGACACAGTTCAGCTGAGCGCTGTTGCACTTTCACTTGCAATTTAAATGCACGGCAAACAACAGTGCAACTAAAGTGCAAATTCATGTCTGCCCCGCGCTCTCCCCTACCTCGGATCTACATTACCACCCTTTGCTTGCATTTCATTATGCCTCAATCTTTTCTTTTGACAACAGAGTCTTGCATACAATTACAAAGGCAAATGTGTTCGCTGCAGCAACAAATGCAACAATAACAACAACAAACAAGCTAACTGTGCAATAAATCGCAAATTGTCGTGTTTACGCATTTTACATGATGTGTTGAGCAATTTTACGACTTTGCGCAGTTTTGCCATTGACTAACGGTGGCAGTTTCACAGCCGAAACGCTGCCACGCCAACATGCCACATGAAGTAAAGGGTGGAATATGTTTGAGTTGAAGTCATTGCAGCACACCTCGGCAATTTGTTTTGTTGTTAAATGCAAATGCGTTTGCACGCCTAGTCAACATGTCGTTAGCCCCGCTTCCGACTAGTGTTCCACCGCTTCCGTCTCTTGCATCTTCTGGACTACTTTTGTTATTGTTGTTGTGCGATTGCTTGCAACACAATAGAGTCTGCAAAATGTTCGGAAGCAAAATGTGCGTAAACGCATTCAAGCACACGTCTCTAAACAGCTCCACGTTAGCATATTTCACGAGGTTGAGTGCATAAATGGCTGAGAGGCTGATTGTATGTGGCACGTTCAGCTATCCACATGCTGTAACAATAGCCATGGCATATCTAAGCTTCTTGCAACTTCTCTTCCACTCTCTTCCTTTGTCGTTTGGCAAACGGATGTACATGTTTATGGGTGTATTACATATGTTTACTGACGGCATAAACTTAAATTGGATCTGGGTTGCATTTTTGAGCAAAATTTTCAATAACTCAATTTGGAACTGCAAAACCGAAGAAGAAATCTTGTTAAGGTAGGCAACGGAGAGGATGAGATGTGAGATGACTACTTAAGTATTCGATAGAAGGTGATGAGAAGAGTGAGACAGATGTTCTTTGAAGCGTGTATGAGGCTACCCTTTACAGATGCATTCCTTTCAGAACACAATGGATAAAAGATCTTTATCTTGAATTTCATCAGTCAGTTTGTATGGCAGGTATAAGCTGTACTGATCTGATCTGAAAATATTTGGTGATCTCTCATCCGAGGCTGTTTTCTTGTATATTTTACGTGGCGTACTTGGTCTCAGACGGGAAGTCGGGAGCTGCTTGAGCTATATGTAAAAGAATCGTTTCTGGCCATTCCCAGGTGAATAGCTTTCAGAGAACTTTCCTCACTTGCGACTAGGTAAATAATGACTTGGCTACACTTGGAATCTCCAATTGGTGCCAAACAGCGAAATGGGAAAAAACGACTTGCTGTTGCAAACTCGGCTATAGATACGAAAGAGCTGTCTACGCCAATAAAGAATAAGTGTTGCCCTGGACAATAAAATACTCCCCCGGACAAGAACTTGATTTGGAAATTTAGTAAAGCATGCATTGGAAAGAGACAAGAAGAATGTGGGAGTTAGAGAGAGTGAAAAAGTAAGCGAGAAAAATTCTGCTTTTCCTTAAGAAGTGATAAACAAAGATATCTGAATTTTTACCCTACGATCTTAAACGTTTCTGATATGAGGTGGCTCTTTCGGAAAGGTTCTGCCTTGCGAAACGAACCAAAAATATATGTAAATAAGGTCCAGAAAGCTAATTTATCAAGTATCTGTAGTCTTAGTCGTAATCAACCAAATGTTGATGAGAAGATAGTAGAACTCGGTTTGAGCCCTCTTTATCATGCGTTTGGAACTATTGGCTACCTTCAAAATTGCTTCTAAAGAACGTACTCTTATTGGGGAGTACAATTTGTGGAAGTCGACGGGGTTTAAGTAGTGATAACTTTCTTTTGCAAACCTGGTACTGTTAAAAGTAACGTGGATTAAATAGGAACCCGTCAGCTCGCTAAATCTATAACGAAATCCTGCGTTCTCAAAAATCATGATAATTGTTCAACTAATACATATGTAGTACTAAGGTTATGGTAAAGATATGAAAAAAAGAGTATTTGAAAAGTAAGCGAGAAGAGGACAAATGCATTTAAACTGTCGATTGTGAGTTAGTCAAACCGGAGGTAAAATGCTATTACGATAGAGGTACCCTTTCGCAGAAGAAATTATGCAATATATGCTATTTTTAAGAACCAGTCGTGGTACAAAAGGAACTAGTTCTGTAGTAACTATATAGTCTCCCTACTCTCAGTTACCGATCTGTTTAATACTTAATACTTTTACGTGCCTTTTATTGCTGTAAAAGTAATTTTTATTATGCTCACAAATGAGCTGTGCATGGCATAAACAAATACGCGCTCAGATGTAAACATTTACACACACATACCACTTACATATGTGCCGGTAGTGGTGAGCGTTTATCTGCATGGCGAGTGTTAAAATGTTTAAATTACTTTCTAAATTTAAACGCAATCGGCGTAAGAAACATGCAACGTGCCACAATTACGTGGCTTGCCTTGCGCGGTACATGCATTTGGGTGCATGGCAATTCTCATGCCGCTAATAAGTGTTGTTCACATTAATGGGTGCAACAAATGCACGTTGCATGAATATGCGCTTGTAAATATGCAAATTGTGCATGATTTATGCACATGAAAATACTGATCGCTACTTACTTATTCGTGAGATGTGTTCATGCCACATATGCAAATTCATATATGTATATCCGTATCTACGAGTAAGTGCTACTGTTTGTTCAACACAAGTTCACCCATTTGTAAATGCAAATTTCTCAATTTAGTGAAGTAAATTAA
>NW_024393973.1:0-3880 GCF_016617805.1 Bactrocera tryoni
AAATGCACTGCCGTTATGGCGTTATGTCTACTTCAGTAAGATGAAGAAGGTAAGTGGACTTAAATATGTTAAACTAATGATTTAAAGCAACTCAATATCAATTTCTAGATTTGAACATACAAGAAAATCGATTTTATGCCTTAATATAGGATTGTGGAATTCTTCCAAATGCACTGTCGTTATGGCTTCATGTTCACTTCAGTAAGATAAAGAATGTTATTTAACTTAAATAAGTGAAGTAAATGATTTGAAGTAACTCAATATCGATATCTAAATGTGAATATACAAGAAAATCGACTTTATGCCTTAATATAGGATTGTGGAATTCTTCCAAATGCACTGTCGTTATGGCTTTATGTCCACTTCAGTAAGATAAAGAATGTTATTTAACTTAAATAAGTGAAGTAAATGATTTAAAGCAACTCAATATCGATTGCTAAATGTGTATATACAAGAAAATCGCCTTTATACCCTAAAACAAGATTGTGAAAGTCTTCCACATGCACTGCCGTTATGGTTTTATGTCCACTTCTGTAAGATGAAGAAGGTAAGTGAACTTCAATATGTCAAACTAATGATTCGAAGCAACTCAATATCGATTGCTAAATGTGTATATACAAGAAAATCGACTTTATACCTTAATATAAGATTGTGGAATTCTTCCAAATGCACTGCGGTTATGGCTTTATGTCTCATTCAGTAAGATGAAGACGGTAAGAGAACTTAAATATGTTAAACTAGTTAACTACTAACTCAATATCGATTTCTTAATGTGTGTATACAAGAAAATCGCCTTTATACCCTAAAATAGGATTGTGGAATTTTTCCAAATGCACTGCCGTTATGGCTTTACGTCCACTTCAGTAAGATGAAGAAGGTAAGTGAACTTCAATATGTCAAACTAATGATTTGAAGGAACTCAATATCGATTTCTAAATGTGTATATACAAGAAAATCGACTTTATACCTCACCGTAGGATTGTGGAATTTTTCCAAATGCACTGCCGTTATGGCTTTATGTCCACTTCAGTAAGATGAAGAAGGTAAGTGAACTTCAGTATGTCAAACTAATGATTCGAAGCAACTCAATATCGATTGCTTAATGTGTGTATACAAGAAAATCGACTTTATACCTTAATATAAGATTGTGGAATTCTTCCAAATGCAATGCCGTTATGGCTTTATGTCAACTTCAGTAAGATGGAGAATGTTATTTAACTTAAATAAGGGAAGTAAATGATTTGAAGTAACTCAATATCAATTGCTAAATGTAAATATACAAGAAAATCTACTTTATACCTTAACGTAGGATTGTAGGATTCTTCCAAATGCACTGCCGTTATGGCTTTATGTCTCCTTCAGTAAAATGAAGAAGGTAAAAGATTTTAAATATGATATACTAATGATTTGAAGCAACTCAATATAGACTTCTAAATGTAAATATACAAGAAAATCGACTTTATACCTTAACGTAGGATTGTGGAATTTTTCCAAATGCACTGCCGTTATGGCTTTATGTCAACTTCAGTAAGATGGAGGATGTTATTTAACTTAAATAAGTGAAGTAAATGATTTGATGTAACTCAATATCAATTGCTAAATGTAAATATACAAGAAAATCGACTTTATACCTTAATATAAGATTGTGGAATTCTTCCAAATGCACAGCCGTTATGGCTTTATATCTACTTCAGTAAGATTAAGACGGGAAGAGAACTTGAATATGTAAAACTAGTGATTTGAAGCAACTCAATATAGACTTCTAAATGTAAATATACAAGAAAATCGCCTTTATACCCTAAAATAGGATTGTGGAATTTTTCCAAATGCACTGCCGTTATGGCTTTATGTCCACTTCAGTAAGATGAAGAAGGTAAGTGAACTTCAATATGTCAAACTAATGATTTGAAGTAACTCAATATCGATTTCTAAATGTGTATATACAAGAAAATCGACTTTATACCTTACCGTAGGATTGTGGAATTTTTCCAAATGCACTGCCGTTATGGCTTTATGTCAACTTCAGTAAGATGGAGGATGTTATTTAACTTAAATAAGTGAAGTAAATGATTTGATGTAACTCAATATCAATTGCTAAATGTAAATATACAAGAAAATCGACTTTATACCTTAATATAAGATTGTGGAATTCTTCCAAATGCACCGCCGTTATGGCTTTATGTCTCCGTCAGTAAAATGAAAAAGGTAACAGATTTTAAATATGATATACTAATGATTTGAAGCAACTCAATATAGACTTCTAAATGTAAATATACAAGAAAATCGACTTTTTACCTTAACGTAGGATTGTAGGAATCTTCCAAATGCACTGCCGTTATGGCTTTATGTCTCCTTCAGTAAGATGAAGAAGGTAAATTAACTTAAATACCTTAAACTAATGATTCGAAGCAACACAATATCGATTGCTAAATGTGTATATACAAGAAAATCGACTTTATACCTTAATATATGTTGTGGAACTATTCCAAATGCACTGCCGTTATGGCTTCATGTCCTCTTCAGTAAGATGAAGAAGGTAAGAGAACTTAAGTATTTAAAGCAACTCAATATCGATTGCTATATACAAGAAAATCGATTGTATACCTAAATTTAAGGTTGTGGAATTCTTCCAAATGCACTGCCGTTATGGCTTTATGTCTCCTTCAGTAAAATGAAGAAGGTAAAAGATTTTAAATATGATATACTTATGATTTGAAGCAACTCAATATAGACTTCTAAATGTAAATATACAAGATAATCGATTTTATACCTTAACGTAGGATTGTAGGCATCTTCCAAATGCACTGCCGTTATGGCTTTATGTCTCCTTCAGTAAGATGGAGAAGGTAACTCAATATCGATTGCTAAATGTGTATATACAAGAAAATCGACTTTATACCTTAATATGATATTGTGGAACTATTGCAAATGCACTGCCGTTATGGCTTCATGTCCTCTTCAGTAAGATGAAAAAGGTAAGAGAACTTAAATATGTTAAACTAATGATTTGAAGCAACTCAATATCGGTTGCTAAATGGGAATATACAAGAAAATCGAATTTATACCTTATTGTAAGTTTGTGGAATTCTTCCAAACGCACTGCCGTTATGGCTTTATGTCTACTTCAGTAAGATTATGACGGTAAGAGAACTTAAATATGTTAAACTAGTGATTTGAAGCAACTCAATATCGATTTCTAAATTTGTATATGCAAGAAAATCGACTTTATACCTTAATATAAGATTTTGGAATTCTTCAAAATGCACTGCCGTTATGGCTTTAAGATGAAGAATCAGTAAGATGAAGAATGTTAATTAACTTAAATAAGTGAGTAAATGATTCGAAGCAACTCAATATCGATTGCTAAATGTGTATATACAAAAAAATCGACTTTATACCTTAATATAAGATTGTGGAATTCTTTAAAATGCACTGCCGTTATGGCTTTAAGATGAAGAATCAGTAAGATGAAGAATGTTAATTAACTTAAATAAGTGAGTAAATGATTTGAAGCAACTCAATATCGATTTCTAAATGTGAATATACAAGAAAATCGACTTTATGCTTTAATATAGGATTGTGGAATTCTTCCAAATGCACTGTCGTTATGGCTTCATGTTCACTTCAGTAAGATAAAGAATGTTATTTAACTTAAATAAGTGAAGTAAATGATTTGAAGTAACTCAATATCGATATCTAAATGTGAATATACAAGAAAATCGACTTTATGCCTTAATATAGGATTGTGGAATTCTCCAAATGCACTGCCGTTATAGCTTTATGTCCACTTCAGTAAGATGAAGAAGGTAAATAAACTTAAATATGTTAAACTAGTGATTCGAAGCAACTCAATATCGATTGCTAAATGTGAATATACAAG
>NW_024393974.1:0-6367 GCF_016617805.1 Bactrocera tryoni
TATCAAGTTGTTTCAAATTATTAGCTTCACATATTAAAGTTAATTAACCTTCCTCATCTTACAGAAGTTGGCATAAAGCCAAAACGGCAGTGCATTTGGAAAAATTCCCCAATTTTACATTTAGGTATGAAACCGACTTTCGTGCATGTACACATTTAGAAACCCATATCGAGTTGCCTCAAATCATAAGCTTAACATATTGAAGTTAATTAATTTTCTTCATCTTACTCAAGTTGTCATAAGACAATAACGGCAGTGCATTTGGAAAATTCCAGAATTTAACAGCTAGTTATAAAACCGACTTTCTTGCATGTACACATTTAGAAATCCATATCAAGTTGCCTCAAATCATTAGCTTCACATACTAAAGTTGATTAACCTTCTTCATCCTACAGAAGTTGGCATAAAGCCATAACAGCAGTGCATTGAGAAAAATTCAACAATTTTTCATTTAAGTATAAAACCGACTTTCTTGCATGTACACATTTAGTAAGCCATATCAAGTTGCTTCACATTATTAGCTTCACATATTAAAGTTAATTAACTTTCGTCATCTTACAGAAGTTGGCATAAAGCCAAAACGGAAGTGCATTTGGAAAAATTCCACAATTTTACCTGTAGGTATGAAACCGACTTTCTTGCATGTACACATTTAGAAATCCATATCAAGTTGCCTCAAATCATTAGCTTCACATACTAAGGTTATTTAACCTTCTTCATCCTACAGAAGTTGGCCTAAAACCATAACGGCAGTGCATTTGGAAAAATTCAACAAATTTTCATTAAAGTATAAAACCGACTTTCTTGCATGTACACATTTAGAAATCCATATCAAGTTACCTCAAATCATTAGCTTCACATACTAAAGTTGATTAACCTTCTTCACCCTACAGAAGTGTGCATAAAGCCATAACGGCAGTGCATTTGGAAAAATTTAACAATTTTTCATTTAGGTATAAAACCGACTTTCTTGCATGTACACATTTAGAAATCCATATCAAGTTACCTCAAATCATTAGCTTAACATATTAAAGTTAATTAACTTTCTTCATCTTACTAAAATTGGCATAAAGCCATAACGGCAGTGTATTTGGAAGATTCCAGAACTTTACAGTTAGTTATAAAACCGACTTTCTTGCATGTACACATTAAGAAATCCATATCATGTTGCTTCAAATTATTAGCTTCACATATTAAAGGTAATTAACTTTCGTCATCTTACGGAAGTTGGCATAAAGCCAAAACGGCAGTGCATTTGGAAAAATTCCACAATTTTTCATTTAGGTATGAAACCGACTTTCTTGAATGTACTCAGTTAGAAATCTATATCAAGTTGCCTCAAATCATTAACTTCACATACTAAAGTTGGTTAACCTTCTTCATCCTACAGAAGTTGGCATAAAGCCATAACGGCAGTGCATTTGGAAAAATTTAACAATTTTTCATTTAAGTATAAAACCGACTTTCTTGCATGTACACATTTAGAAATCCATATCAAGTTACCTCAAATCATTAGCTTAACATAATACAGTTAATTTACTTTCTTCAGTTTACTAAAATTGGCATAAAGCCATAACGGCAGTGCATTTGGAAAAATTCAGAACTTTACAGTTAGTTATAAAACCGACTTTCTTGCATGTAAACATTTAAAAATCCATATCAAGTTGCCTCAAATCATTAGCTTTACATACTAAAGTTAATTAACTTTCGTCATCTTACAGAAGTTGGCATAAGGCCATAACGGCAGTGCATTTGGAAAAATTCCGCAATTTTACATTTAGGTATAAAACCAATTTTCCTGCATTTAAACATTTAGAAATCCATATCAAGTTGCTTCAAATTAGTTAGCTCACATATTAAAATTAACTAACCTTCTTCATCTTACAGAAGTTGGCATAAAGCCATAACGGCAGTGCATTTGGACAAATTCAACAATTTTTCATTTAGGTGTAAAGCCGACTTTCTTGCAGGTACACATTTAGAATTCCATATCAAGTTGCCTTAAATCATTAGCTTCACATACTAAAGTTGATTAACCTTCTTCATCCTACTGAAGTTGGCATAAAGCCATAACGGCAGTGCATTTAAAATTTTCCAGAATTTTACAGTTAGTTATAAAACCGACTTTCTTGCATGTACACATTTAGAAATCCATATCAAGTTGCTTCAAATCATTAGCTTAACATATTAAAGTTAATTAACTTTCTGCATCTTACTAAAATTGGCATAAGGCCATAACGGCAGTGCATTTGGAAAATTCCAGAACTTTACAGTTAGTTATAAAACCGACTTTCTTGCATGTACACATTTAGAAATCCATATCATGTTGCTTCAAATTATTAGCTTCACATATTTAAGTTAATTAACTTTCGTCATCTTACAGAAGTTGGCATAAAGCCAAAACGGCAGTGCATTTGGAAAAATTCCACAATTTTGCATTTAGGTATGAAACCGACTTTCTTGTATGTACACATTTAGAAATCCATATCAAGTTGCCTCAAATCATTAGCTTTACATACTAAAGTTGATTAACCTTCGTCATCTTACAGAAGTTGGCATAAGGCCATAACGGCAGTGCATTTGGAAAAATTCCGCAATTTTACATTGAGGTATAAAACCAATTTTCCTGCATTTAAACATTTAGAAATCCATATCAAGTTGCTACAAATTAGTTAGCTCACATATTAAAATTAACTAACCTTCTTCATCTTACAGAAGTTGGCATAAAGCCATAACGGCAGTGCATTTGGACAAATTCAACAATTTTTTATTTAGGTGTAAAACCGACTTTCTTGCAGGTACACATTTAGAATTCCATATCAAGTTGCTTCAAATCATTAGCTTAACATATTAAAGTTAATTAATCTTCTTCATCTTTCTGAAGTTGGTATAAAGAAAATGGCAGTGCATTTGGAAAAATTCCACAATTTTTCATTTAGGTGTAAAACCGACTTTCTTGCAGGTACACATTTAGAATTCCATATCAAGTTGCCTTAAATCATTAGCTTCACATACTAAAGTTGATTAACCTTCTTCATCCTACTGAAGTGCATTTAAAATTTTCCAGAATTTTACATTTAGTTATAAAACCGACTTTCTTGCAGGTACACATTTAGAATTCCATATCAAGTTGCTTCAAATCATTAGCTTAACATATTAAAGTTAATTAATCTTCTTCATCTTTCTGAAGTTGGTATAAAGAAAATGGCAGTGCATTTGGAAAATTCTATAATCTTACATTTAGGTATAAAACCGATTTTTTTGCATGTAGACATTAAGAAATCCATATCAAGTTACCTCAAATTATTAGCTTCACATATTAAAGTTAATTAACTTTCGTCATCTTACAGAAGTTGGCATATAGCCAAAACGGCAGTGCATTTGGAAAAATTCCACAATTTTGCATTTAGGTATGAAACCGACTTTCTTGCATGTACACATTTAAAAATCCATATCAAGTTGCCTCAAATCATTAGCTTCACATACTAAAGTTGATTAACCTTCGTCATCTTACAGAAGTTGGCATAAGGCCATAACGGCAGTGCATTTGGAAAAATTCCGCAATTTTACATTTAGGTATACAACCAAGTTTCCTGCATTTAAACATTTAGAAATCCATATCAAGTTGCTGCAAATTAGTAAGCTCACATATTAAAATTAATTAACCTTCTTCATCTTACAGAAGTTGACACAAAGCCATAACGGCAGTGCATTTGGAAAAATTCCGCAATTTTTCATTTAGGTATAAAACCGACTTTCTTGCATGTACACATTTAGAAATCCATATCAATTTGCCTCAAATCATTAGCTTCTCATACTAAAGTTGATTAACCTTCTTCATCCTACAGAAATTGGCCTAAAACCATAACGGCAGTGCATTTGGAAAAACTCAACAATTTTTCATTAAAGTATAAAACCGGCTTTCTTGCATGTAAATATTTAGAAATCCATATCAAGTTACCTCAAATCATTAGCTTAACATCTTAAAGTTAATTAATGTTCTTCATTTTACTGAAGTTGGAATAGAGAAAATGGCAGTGCATTTGGAAAATTCCATAATTTTACGTTTAGGTGTGAAATCGATTTTCTTGCATGTACACATTTAGAAATCCATATCAAGTTTCTTCAAATCATTAGCTTCACATATTAAAGTTAGTTAACCTTCGTCATCTTACAGAAGTTGACATAAGACAATAACGGCAGTGCATTTGGAAAATTCCAGAACTTTACAGTTAGTTATAAAACCGACTTTCTTGCATGTACACATTTAGAAATCCATATCATGTTGCTTCAAATTATTAGCTTCACATATTTAAGTTAATTAACTTTCGTCATCTTACAGAAGTTGGCATAAAGCCAAAACGGCAGTGCATTTGGAAAAATTCCACAATTTTTCATTTAGGTATGAAACCGACTTTCTTGAATGTACACAGTTAGAAATCTTTATCAAGTTGCCTAAAATCTTTAACTTCCCATAATAAAGTTGGTTAACCTTCTTCATCCTACAGAAGTTGGCATAAAGCCATAACGGTAGTGCATTTGGAAAAATTTAACAATTTTTCATTTAAGTATAAAACCGACTTTCTTGCATGTACACATTCAGAATTCCATATCAAGTTGCCTTAAATCATTAGCTTCACATACTAAAGTTGATTAACCTTCTTCATCCTACTGAAGTTGGCATAAAGCCATAACGGCAGTGCATTTAAAATTTTCCAGAATTTTACAGTTAGTTATAAAACCGACTTTCTTGCAGGTACACATTTAGAATTCCATATCAAGTTGCTTCAAATCATTAGCTTAACATATTAAAGTTAATTAATCTTCTTCATCTTTCTGAAGTTGGTATAAAGAAAATGGCAGTGCATTTGGAAAATTCCATAATTTTACCTTTAGGTATAAAACCGATTTTTTTGCATGTAGACATTAAGAAATCCATATCAAGTTACCTCAAATCATTAGCTTCACATATTAAAGTTAATTAATCTTCTTCATCTTTTTGAAGTTAGAATAGAGAAAATGGCAGTGCATTTGGAAAAATTCCCCAATTTTACAAATAGGTGTAAAACCGATTTTCCTGCATGTACACATTTAGAAATTTATATCAAGCTGCTTCAAGACTTTAACGTCACATATTCAAGGTAGTTAACCTTCGTCATCTTACAGAAGTTGGCATAAGACCTTAGCGGCAGTGCATTTGGAAAAAATTCAATAATTCTACGTTTAGGTATTAAACCGACTTTCTTGCATGTACACATTTAGAAATCCATATCAATTTGCCTCAAATCATTAGCTTCTCATACTAAAGTTGATTAACCTTCTTCATCCTACAGAAATTGGCATAAAGCCATAACGGCAGTGCATTTGGAAAAATTCTTTAATTTTTCATTTAAGTATAAAACCGACTTTCTTGCATGTACACATTTAGAAATCCATATCAAATTACCTCAAATCATTAGCTTAACATATTGAAGTTAATTAACTTTCTTCATCTTACTAAAGTTGGCATACAGCCATAACGACAGTGCATTTGGAAAATTCCAGAATTTTACAGTTAGATATAAAACCGACCTTCTTGCATGTACACATTTAGAAATCCATATCAAGTTGCTTCAAATTATTAGCTTCACATATTAAAGTTAATTAACTTTCGTCATCTTACAGAAGTTGGCATAAAGCCAAAACGGCAGTGCATTTGGAAAAATTCCACAATTTTACCTTTAGGTATGAAACCGACTTTCTTGCATGTACACATTTAGAAATCCGTATAAAGTTGCCTCAAATCATTAGCTTCACATACTAAAGTTATTTAACCTTCTTCATCCTACAGAAGTTGGCCAAAAACCATAACGGCAGTGCATTTGGAAAAACTCAACAATTTTTCATTAAAGTATAAAACCGGCTTTCTTGCATGTAAATATTTAGAAATCCATATCAAGTTACCTCAAATCATTAGCTTAACATATTAAAGTTAATTAATGTTCTTCATTTTACTGAAGTTGGAATAGAGAAAATGGCAGTGCATTTGGAAAATTCCATAATTTTACGTTTAGGTGTGAAATCGATTTTCTTGCATGTACACATTTAGAAATCCATATCAAGTTGCTTCAAATCATTGGCTTCACATATTAAAGTTAGTTAACCTTCGTAATCTTACAGAAGTTGGCATAAAGCCAAAAGGGCAGTGCATTTGGAAAAATTCCACAATTTACATTTAGGTAGGAAACCGACTTTTTTGCATGTACAAATTTAGATATCCATATCAAGTTACCTCAAATCATTAGCTTCACATATTAAAGTTAATTAACCTTCGTCATCTTACAGAAGTTGGCATAAAGCCAAAACGGCAGTGCATTTGGAAAAATTC
>NW_024393975.1:0-14965 GCF_016617805.1 Bactrocera tryoni
TAACCTTCTTCATCTTACAGAAGTTGACATAAGACCATAACGGCATTGCATTTGGGAAAAATTCCTGAAATTTATATTTAGGTATAAAACCGACTTCGTGTATGTACCCATTTAGAAATATATATAAAGTTGTTTCATATTATTAAATTTACATATTATAGATAATTAACCATCACCTTTTACTCAAGTTGTCATAAGCCCATAACGACAGTGTATTTGGAAAATAATCCTTAATTTTACATTTAGTTATAAGACCCACTTTTTTACATGTACACATTTAGAAATCCATATCAAATTGCTTCAAATTATTAAATTCACATAGTTAATTTAGTTAACCCTTATCATCTTACTCAAGTTGACACAGAGCCATAACGGCAGTGCATTTGGAAAAAATTCCATTACTTTACATTTGTATAAAACCGATTTTCTTGCATGTACATATTTAGAAATCTATATCAAGTTGCTTCAAATCATTAGCTTAACATATTAAAGTTAATTAACCTTCTTCACCTTACAGAAGTTGGCATAAGACCATAAAGGCAGTGCATTTGGAAAAAATCCCATAAATTTACATTTAGCTATAAAACCGATTTTCTGGCATGTTCACATTTAAAAATCCATATCAAGTTGCTTCAAATCATTAGTTCCACATTTAAAGTTAATTATTCTTCTTCATCTTACAGAAGTTGGCATAAAGCCAAAACTGCAAAGCATTTGGAAAAAGTCCACAATTTTACATTTAGGTATAAAACCGATTTGCTTGCACTTAGACATTTGGAAATCAATATCAAGTTGCTTCAAATCATTAGCTTCACATACCAAAGTTAATTAACCTTCTTCACCTTACTCAATTTGACATAAAGCCATAACGCAGTGCATTTGGAAAGAGTTCCATTACTTTACATTTAGGCATAAAACCGATATTATTGCATGTATGTACACAATTAGCAATCCATATCGGGTGGATATAAATCATTAACGACACATATTCAAGTTAACTAACCTTCGTAATCTTACAGAAGTTGGCATAAAGCCAAAACGGCAGTGCATTTGGAAAAATTCCACACTTTCACAGTTAGGTATAAAACCGATTTTCCTGTATTCAAACATTTACCAATCCATATCAAGTTGCTTTAAATCATTAGAATCACATATTAAAGTTAATTAACCTTCTTCATCTTAGAGGAGTTGGCATAAAGCCAAAACGGCAGTGCATTTGGAAAAATTCCATTACTTTACATTTGTATAAAACCGATTTTCTTGCATGTACATATTTAGAAATCTATATCAAGTTGTTTCAAATTATTAAATTCACATATTAAAGTTAATTAACCATCATCTTTTACTCAAGTTGTCATAAGCCCATAACGACAGTACATTTGGAAAATAGTACTTAATTTTACATTTAGGTATAAAACCGACTTTGTTGCGTGTACACATTAACAATTCCATATCAAGTTGTTTCAAATTATTAAATTCAGATATTAAAGTTAATTAACCCTTATCATCTTACTCAAGTTGACATAAGACCATAACGGCAGTGCATTTGGAAAAAATGCCTTAATTTTACATTTAGGTATAAAACCGATTTCATGCATGTACACATTTAGAAATTCTTATGAAGTTGCATCAAATCATTATCTTAACATATTAAAGTTAATTAACCCTCATCATTTTACTCAAGTTGACATAAGCTTATAACGGCAGTGCATTTGGAAAAAACTCCATTACTTTACATTTGTATAAAACCGATTTTCTTGCATGTACATATTCAGAAATCCATATCAAGTTGTTTCAAATTATTAAATTCACATATTAAAGTTAATTAACCATCATTTTTTACTCAAGTTGTCATAAGCCCATAACGACAGTACATTTGGAAAATAATACTTAATTTTACATTTAGGTATAAAACCGACTTTCTTGCATGTACGCATTTAGAAATCCATATCAAATTGCTTCAAATTATTAAATTCAGATATTAAAGTTAATTAACCCTTATCATCTTACTCAAGATGACATAAGACCATAACGGCAGTGCATTTGGAAAAAATGCCTTAATTTTACATTTAGGTATAAAACCGATTTCACGCATGTACACATTTAGAAATTCTTATGAAGTTGCATCAAATCATTATCTTAACATATTAAAGTTAATTAACCCTCATCATCATTTTACTCAAGTTGACATAAGACCATAACGGAAGTGTATTTGGAAAAAATTCCATAATTTTACATTTAGGTATAAAACCGACTCTCATGCATGTACACATTTAGAAATCAATCCGAAGTTGCTTCAAATCATTAGCTTAACATATTAATGTTAATTAACCCTCATCAGTTTATTCAAGTTGACATAAGACCATAACGGCAGTACATTTGGAAAAAATTCCATAATTTTACATTTAGGTATAAAACCGACTTTGTTGCATTTACACATTAATAATTCCATATCAAGTTGTTTCAAAATATTAAATTCACATATTAAAGCTAATTAACCATCATTTTTTACTCAAGTTTTCATAAGCCCATAACGACAGAACATTTGGAAAATAATACTTAATTTTACATTTAGGTATAAAACCGACTTTCTTGCATGTACGCATTTAGAAATCCATATCAAATTGCTTCAAATTATTAAATTCACATAATATAGTTAATTAACTTTCTTCATCTTACTTAAGTTGACAAAGAGCCATAACGGCAGTGCATTTGGAAAGAATTCCATTACTTTACATTTGTATAAAACCGATTTTCTTGCATGTACATATTTAGGAATCTACATCAAGTTGTTTCAAATTATTAAATTCAGATATTAAAGTTAATTAACCCTTATCACCTTACTCAAGTTGACATAAGCCCATAACGGCAGTGCATTTGGAAAAATGCCTTAATTTTACATTTAGGAATAAAACCGACTTCATGCATGTACAGATTTAGAAATTCATATGAAGCTGCATCAAATCATTATCTTAACATATTAAAGTTAATTAATCCTCATCATTTTACTTAAGTTGACATAAGACCATAACGGCAGTGCATTTGGAAAAAATTCCATAATTTTACATTTAGGTATAAAACCGACTTTGTTGCATTTACACATTTAGAAATCCATATCAAGTTGTTTCAAATTATTAAATTCACATATTAAAGTTAATTAACCATCATCTTTTACTCAAGTTGTCATAAGCCCATAACGACAGTACATTTGGAAAATAATGCTTAATTTTACATTTAGGTATAAAACCGACTTTCTTGAATGTACATATTTAGAAATCCATATCAAATTGCTTCAAATTATTAAATTCACATAATATAGGTAATTAAGTTTCTTCATCGTACTCAAGTTGACATAGAGCCATAACGGCAGTGCATTTGGAAAAAATTCCATTACTTTACATTTGTATAAAACCGATTTTCTTACATGTACATATTTATAAATCTATATCAAGTTGTTTCAAGTTATTAAATTCAGATATTAAAGTTAATTAACCCTTATCATCTTACTCAAGTTGACATATGTAAGCCCATAACGGCAGTGCATTTGGAAAAAATGCCTTAATTTTACATTTAGGCATAAAACCGACTTCATGCATGTACACATTTAGAAATTCATATGAAAATGCATCAAATCATTATCGTAACATATTAAAGTTGATTAACCCTCATCATTTTACTCAAGTTGACATAAGACCATAACGGCAGTGCATTTGGAAAAAATTCCATAATTTTAGATTTAGGTATCAAACCGACTTCGTGCATGTACACATTTAGAAATTCATACGAAGCTGCATCAAATCATTATCTTAACATATTAAAGTTAATTAACCCTCATCATTTTACTCAAGTTGACATAAGACCATAACGGAAGTGCATCTGGAAAAAATTCCATAATTTTACATTTAGGTATAAAACCGACTCTCATGCATATACACATTTAGAAATCAATACGAAGTTGCTTCAAATCATTTGCTTAACATATTAAAGTTAATTAAACCTAATCAGTTTACTCAAGTTGACATAAGACCATAACGGCAGTGCATTTGGAAAAAATTCCATAATTTTACATTTAGGTATAAAACCGACTTTGTTGCATGTACACATTAATAATTCCATATCAAGTTGTTTCGAATTATTAAATTCAGATATTAAAGTTAATTAACCCTTATCATCTTACTGAAATTGACATAACACCATAACGGCAGTACATTTGGAAAAAACTCCTTAATTTTACATTTAGGTATAAAACCGATTTTCTAGCATGTACACTTTTTAAACTCCATATCAAAGTGCTTAAAATCATTAGCTTCACATTTAAAGTTAATTAACATTCTTCATCTTAGAGAAGTTAGCATAAATTCAAAACGGCAGTGCATTTGGAAAAATTCCTTAATTTTTCATTTAGGTATAAAACCGACTTTCTTTCATGTACATATTTAGAAATCCATATCAAATTGATTCAAATTATTAAATTCACATATTAAAGTAAATTAACTTTCTCATCTTACTCAAGTTGACATAAAGCCATAACGGCATTGCATTTGGAAAAAATTCCATTACTTTACATTTGTACAAAACCGATTTTCTTGCATGTACTTACATATTAAGAAATCTATATAAAGTTGCTTCAAATCATTAGCTTAACATATAAAAGTTAATTGACCTTCTTCATCTTACAGAAGTTGACATAAGACCATAACGGCATTGCATTTGGGAAAAATTCCTGAAATTTACATTTAGGTATAAAACCGACTTCTTGTATGTACCCATTTAGAAATATATATAAAGTTGTTTCATATTATTAAATTTACATATTATAGATAATTAACCATCACCTTTTACTCAAGTTGTCATAAGCCCATAACGACAGTGTATTTGGAAAATAATCCTTAATTTTACATTTAGTTATAAGACCCACTTTCTTACATGTACACATTTAGAAATCCATATCAAATTGCTTCAAATTATTAAATTCACATAGTTAATTTAGTTAACCCTTATCATCTTACTCAAGTTGACATAGAGCCATAACAGCAGTGCATTTGAAAAAAATTCCTTAATTTTACATTTAGGTATAAAACCGATTTTCACCGATGTACATATTTAAAAATCTATATCAAGTTGCTTCAAATCATTAGCTTAACATATTAAAGTTAATTAACCTTCTTCACCTTACAGAAGTTGGCATAAGACCATAAAGGCAGTGCATTTGGAAA
Source organism: Bactrocera tryoni (assembly GCF_016617805.1). Lineage (NCBI taxonomy): Eukaryota > Metazoa > Arthropoda > Insecta > Diptera > Tephritidae > Bactrocera > Bactrocera tryoni. The sequence goes on from NW_024393975.1 coordinate 5,217, forward strand.
AAATTCCTTAATTTTACATTTAGGTATAAAACGGACTTACTTGCATGTACACATTTAGAAATTCATATCAAGTTGCTTCAAAATAATTAAATTCACATATTAAAGTTAATTGACCATCATTTTTTACTCAAGTTGAAATAAAACCATAACGGCAGTGTATTTGGAAAATATTCCTTAATTTTTCATTTAGGTATAAAACTGACTATCTTGCGTGTACACATTTAGAAATCCATTTCAAGTTGTTTCAAATTATTAAATTCACATATTAAAGTTAATTAACCCTCATCATTTTACTCAAGTTGACATAAGACCAAAACGGCAGTGCATTTGGAAAAAATTCCATAATTTTTCATTTAGGTATAAAACCGATTTTCTGGCATGTTCACATTTAAAAATCCATATCAAGTTGCTTCAAATCATTAGCTCCACATTTAAAAATAATAAACCTTCTTCATCTTACAGAAGTTTGCATAAAGCCAAAACTGCAATGCATTTGGAAAAAGTCCACAATTTTACATTTAGGTATAAAACCGATTTGCTTGCACATTAGCTTCACATACCAAAGTTAATTAACCTTCTTCACCTTACTCAAGTTGACATAAAGCCATAACGCAGTGCATTTGGAAAGAGTTCCATTACTTTACATTTAGGTATAAAACCGATATTATTGCATGTATGTACACATTTAGAAATCCATACCGGGTGGATATAAATCATTAACGTCACATATTCAAGTTAATTAACCTTCGTAATCTTACAGAAGTTGGCATAAAGCCAAAACGGCAGTGCATTTGGAAAAATTCCACACTTTCACATTTAAGTATAAAACCGATTTTCCTGTACTCAAACATTTATCAATCCATATCAAGTTGCTTTAAGTCATTAGAATCACATATTAAAGTTAATTAACCTTCTTCATCTTAGAGGAGTTGGCATAAAGCCAAAACGGCAGTGCATTTGGAAAAATTCCATTACTTTACATTTGTATAAAACCGATTTTCTTGCATGTACATATTTAGAAATCTATATCAAGTTGTTTCAAATTATTAAATTCAGATATTAAAGTTAATTAACCCTTATCATTTTACTCAAGTTGACATAAGCTTATAACGGCAGTGCATTTGGAAAAAACTCCATTAATTTACATTTGTATAATACCGATTTTCTTGCATGTACATATTTAGAAATCCATATCAAGTTGTTTCAAATTATTAAATTCACATATTAAAGTTAATTAACCATCATCTTTTACTCAAGTTGTCATAAGCCCATAACGACAGTACATTTGGAAAATAATACTTAATTTTACATTTAGGTATAAAACCGACTTTCTTGCATGTACGCATTTAGAAATTCTTATGAAGTTGCATCAAATCATTATCTTTACATATTAAAGTTAATTAACCCATCATCATTTTACTCAAGTTGACATAAGACCATAACGGAAGTGTATTTGGAAAAAATGCCTTAATTTTACATTTAGGTATAAAACCGATTTCATGCATGTACACATTTAGAAATTCTTATGAAGTTGCATCAAATCATTATCTTAACATATTAAAGTTAATTAACCCATCATCATTTTACTCAAGTTGACATAAGACCATAACGGAAGTGTATTTGGAAAAAATTCCATAATTTTACATTTAGGTATAAAACCGACTTTGTTGCATTTACACATTTAGAAATCCATATCAAGTTGTTTCAAATTATTAAATTCACATATTAAAGTTAATTAACCATCATCTTTTACTCAAGTATTCATAAGCCCATAACGACAGTACATTTGGAAAATAATACTTAATTTTACATTTAGGTATAAAACCGACTTTCTTGAATGTACGCATTTAGAAATCCATATCAAATTGCTTCAAATTATTAAATTCACATAATATAGGTAACTAAGTTTCTTCATCTTACTCAAGTTGACATAGAGCCATAACGGCAGTGCATTTGGAAAAAATTCCATTACTTTACATTTGTATAAAACCGATTTTCTTGCATGTACATATTTATAAATCTATATCAAGTTGTTTCAAATTATTAAATTCAGATATTAAAGTTAATTAACCCTTATCATCTTACTCAAGTTGACATAAGACCATAACGGCAGTGCATTTGGAAAAAATGCCTTAATTTTACATATAGGTATAAAACCGATTTCATGCATGTACACATTTAGAAATTCTTATGAAGTTGCATCAAATCATTATCTTAACATATTAAAGTTAATTAACCCTTCATCATTTTACTCAAGTTGACATAAGACCATAACGGAAGTGTATTTGGAAAAAATTCCATAATTTTACATTTAGGTATAAAACCGGCTCTCATGCATGTACACATTTAGAAATCAATACGAAGTTGCTTCAAATCATTAGCTTAACATATTAAAGTTAATTAACCCTCATCAGTTTATTCAAGTTGACATAAGACCATAACGGCAGTGCATTTGGAAAAAATTCCATAATTTTACATTTAGGTATAAAACCGACTTTGTTGCATTTACACATTAATAATTCCATATCAAGTTGTTTCAAAATAATAAATTCACATATTAAAGCTAATTAACCATCATCTTTTACTCAAGTTGTTATAAGCCCATAACGACAGTACATTTGGAAAATAATACTTAATTTTACATTGAGGTATAAAACCGACTTTCTTGCATGTACGCATTTAGAAATCCATATCAAATTGCTTCAAATTATTAAATTCACATAATATAGTTAATTAACTTTCTTCATCTTACTTAAGTTGACAAAGAGCCATAACGGCAGTGCAATTGGAAAAAATTCCATTACTGTACATTTGTATAAAACCGATTTTCTTGCATGTACATATTTAGAAATCTACATCAAGTTGTTTCAAATTATTGAATTCAGATATTAAAGTTAATTAACCCTTATCACCTTACTCAAGTTGACATAAGCCCATAACGGCAGTGAATTTGGAAAAAATGCCTTAATTTTACATTTAGGAATAAAACCGACTTCATGCATGTACAGATTTAGAAATTCATATGAAGCTGCATCAAATCATTATCTTAACATATTAAAGTTAATTAACCCTCATCATTTTACTCAAGTTGACATAAGACCATAACGGCAGTGCATTTGGAAAAAATTCCGTAATTTTACATTTAGGTATAAAACCGACTTTGTTGCATTTACACATTTAGAAACCCATATCAAGTTGTTTCAAATTATTAAATTCACATATTAAAGTTAATTAACCATCGTCTTTTACTCAAGTATTCATAAGCCCATAACGACAGTACATTTGAAAAATAATACTTAATTTTACATTTAGGTATAAAACCGACTTTCTTGAATGTACGCATTTAGAAATCCATATCAAATTGCTTCAAATTATTAAATTCACATAATATAGGTAATTAAGTTTCTTCATTTTACTCAAGTTGACATAGAGCCATAACGGCAGTGCATTTGGAAAAAATTCCATTACTTTACATTTGTATAAAACCGATTTTCTTGCATGTACATATTTATAAATCTATATCAAGTTGTTTCAAATTATTAAATTCAGATATTAAAGTTAATTAACCCTTATCATCTTACTCAAGTTGACATATGTAAGCCCATAACGGCAGTGCATTTGGAAAAAATGCCTTAATTTTACATTTAGGCATAAAACCGACTTCATGCATGTACACATTTAGAAATTCATATGAAGTTGCATCAAATCATTATCTTAACATATTAAAGTTAATTAACCCTCATCATTTTACTCAAGTTGACATAAGACCATAACGGCAGTGCATTTGGAAAAAATTCCATAATTTTAGATTTAGGTATCAAACCGACTTCGTGCATGTACACATTTAGAAATTCATACGAAGCTGCATCAAATCATTATCTTAACATATTAAAGTTAATTAACCCTCATCATTTTACTCAAGTTGACATAAGACCATAACGGAAGTGCATCTGGAAAAAATTCCATAATTTTACATTTAGGTATAAAACCGACTCTCATGCATATACACATTTAGAAATCAATACGAAGTTGCTTCAAATCATTTGCTTAACATATTAAAGTTAATTAAACCTAATCAGTTTACTCAAGTTGACATAAGACCATAACGGCAGTGCATTTGGAAAAAATTCCATAATTTTACATTTAGGTATAAAACCGACTTTGTTGCATGTACACATTAATAATTCCATATCAAGTTGTTTCAAATTATTAAATTCAGATATTAAAGTTAATTAACCCTTATCATCTTACTCAAATTGACATAAGACCATAACAGCAGTGCATTTGGAAAAAATTCCTTAATTTTACATTTAGGTATAAAACCGATTTTCTAGCATGTACACTTTTTAAACTCTATATCAAAGTGCTTAAAATCATTAGCTTCACATTTAAAGTTTATTTCATCTTAGAGAAGTTAGCATAAATTCAAAACGGCAGTGCATTTGGAAAAATTCCTTAATTTTTCATTTAGGTATAAAACCGACTTTCTTTCATGTACACATTTAGAAATCCATATCAAATTGCTTCAAATTATTAAATTCACATTCTAAAGTAAATTAACTTTCTTATCTTACTCAAGTTGACATAAAGCCATAACGGCATTGCATTTGGAAAAAATTCCATTACTTTACATTTGTACAAAACCGATTTTCTTGCATGTACTTACATATTAAGAAATCTATATAAAGTTGCTTCAAATCATTAGCTTAACATATAAAAGTTAATTAACCTTCTTCATCTTACAGAAGTTGACATAAGACCATAACGGCATTGCATTTGGGAAAAATTCCTGAAATTTATATTTAGGTATAAAACCGACTTCGTGTATGTACCCATTTAGAAATATATATAAAGTTGTTTCATATTATTAAATTTACATATTATAGATAATTAACCATCACCTTTTACTCAAGTTGTCATAAGCCCATAACGACAGTGTATTTGGAAAATAATCCTTAATTTTACATTTAGTTATAAGACCCACTTTCTTACATGTACACATTTAGAAATCCATATCAAATTGCTTCAAATTATTAAATTCACATAGTTAATTTAGTTAACCCTTATCATCTTACTCAAGTTGACACAGAGCCATAACGGCAGTGCATTTGGAAAAAATTCCATTACTTTACATTTGTATAAAACCGATTTTCTTGCATGTACATATTTAGAAATCTATATCAAGTTGCTTCAAATCATTAGCTTAACATATTAAAGTTAATTAACCTTCTTCACCTTACAGAAGTTGGCATAAGACCATAAAGGCAGTGCATTTGGAAAAAATCCCATAAATTTACATTTAGCTATAAAACCGATTTTCTGGCATGTTCACATTTAAAAATCCATATCAAGTTGCTTCAAATCATTAGTTCCACATTTAAAGTTAATTATTCTTCTTCATCTTACAGAAGTTGGCATAAAGCCAAAACTGCAAAGCATTTGGAAAAAGTCCACAATTTTACATTTAGGTATAAAACCGATTTGCTTGCACGTAGACATTTGGAAATCAATATCAAGTTGCTTCAAATCATTAGCTTCACATACCAAAGTTAATTAACCTTCTTCACCTTACTCAATTTGACATAAAGCCATAACGCAGTGCATTTGGAAAGAGTTCCATTACTTTACATTTAGGTATAAAACCGATATTATTGCATGTATGTACACAATTAGCAATCCATATCGGGTGGATATAAATCATTAACGACACATATTCAAGTTAACTAACCTTCGTAATCTTACAGAAGTTGGCATAAAGCCAAAACGGCAGTGCATTTGGAAAAATTCCACACTTTCACAGTTAGGTATAAAACCGATTTTCCTGTATTCAAACATTTACCAATCCATATCAAGTTGCTTTAAATCATTAGAATCACATATTAAAGTTAATTAACCTTCTTCATCTTAGAGGAGTTGGCATAAAGCCAAAACGGCAGTGCATTTGGAAAAATTCCATTACTTTACATTTGTATAAAACCGATTTTCTTGCATGTACATATTTAGAAATCTATATCAAGTTGTTTCAAATTATTAAATTCACATATTAAAGTTAATTAACCATCATCTTTTACTCAAGTTGTCATAAGCCCATAACGACAGTACATTTGGAAAATAGTACTTAATTTTACATTTAGGTATAAAACCGACTTTCTTGCATGTACGCATTTAGAAATCCATATCAAATTTCTTCAAATTATTAAATTCAGATATTAAAGTTAATTAACCCTTATCATCTTACTCAAGTTGACATAAGACAATAACGCAGTGCATTTGGAAAAAATGCCTTAATTTTACATTTAGGTATAAAACCGATTTCATGCATGTACACATTTAGAAATTCTTATGAAGTTGCATCAAATCATTATCTTAACATATTAAAGTTAATTAACCCTCATCATTTTACTCAAGTTGACATAAGCTTATAACGGCAGTGCATTTGGAAAAAACTCCATTACTTTACATTTGTATAAAACCGATTTTCTTGCATGTACATATTCAGAAATCCATATCAAGTTGTTTCAAATTATTAAATTCACATATTAAAGTTAATTAACCATCATTTTTTACTCAAGTTGTCATAAGCCCATAACGACAGTACATTTGGAAAATAATACTTAATTTTACATTTAGGTATAAAACCGACTTTCTTGCATGTACGCATTTAGAAATCCATATCAAATTGCTTCAAATTATTAAATTCAGATATTAAAGTTAATTAACCCTTATCATCTTACTCAAGATGACATAAGACCATAACGGCAGTGCATTTGGAAAAAATGCCTTAATTTTACATTTAGGTATAAAACCGATTTCACGCATGTACACATTTAGAAATTCTTATGAAGTTGCATCAAATCATTATCTTAACATATTAAAGTTAATTAACCCTCATCATCATTTTACTCAAGTTGACATAAGACCATAACGGAAGTGTATTTGGAAAAAATTCCATAATTTTACATTTAGGTATAAAACCGACTCTCATGCATGTACACATTTAGAAATCAATACGAAGTTGCTTCAAATCATTAGCTTAACATATTAAAGTTAATTAACCCTCATCAGTTTATTCAAGTTGACATAAGACCATAACGGCAGTGCATTTGGAAAAAATTCCATAATTTTACATCTAGGTATAAAACCGACTTTGTTGCATTTACACATTAATAATTCCATATCAAGTTGTTTCAAAATATTAAATTCACATATTAAAGCTAATTAACCATCATTTTTTACTCAAGTTTTCATAAGCCCATAACGACAGAACATTTGGAAAATAATACTTAATTTTACATTTAGGTATAAAACCGACTTTCTTGCATGTACGCATTTAGAAATCCATATCAAATTGCTTCAAATTATTAAATTCACATAATATAGTTAATTAACTTTCTTCATCTTACTTAAGTTGACAAAGAGCCATAACGGCAGTGCATTTGGAAAGAATTCCATTACTTTACATTTGTATAAAACCGATTTTCTTGCATGTACATATTTAGGAATCTACATCAAGTTGTTTCAAATTATTAAATTCAGATATTAAAGTTAATTAACCCTTATCACCTTACTCAAGTTGACATAAGCCCATAACGGCAGTGCATTTGGAAAAATGCCTTAATTTTACATTTAGGAATAAAACCGACTTCATGCATGTACAGATTTAGAAATTCATATGAAGCTGCATCAAATCATTATCTTAACATATTAAAGTTAATTAATCCTCATCATTTTACTTAAGTTGACATAAGACCATAACGGCAGTGCATTTGGAAAAAATTCCATAATTTTACATTTAGGTATAAAACCGACTTTGTTGCATTTACACATTTAGAAATCCATATCAAGTTGTTTCAAATTATTAAATTCACATATTAAAGTTAATTAACCATCATCTTTTACTCAAGTTGTCATAAGCCCATAACGACAGTACATTTGGAAAATAATGCTTAATTTTACATTTAGGTATAAAACCGACTTTCTTGAATGTACATATTTAGAAATCCATATCAAATTGCTTCAAATTATTAAATTCACATAATATAGGTAATTAAGTTTCTTCATCGTACTCAAGTTGACATAGAGCCATAACGGCAGTGCATTTGGAAAAAATTCCATTACTTTACATTTGTATAAAACCGATTTTCTTACATGTACATATTTATAAATCTATATCAAGTTGTTTCAAGTTATTAAATTCAGATATTAAAGTTAATTAACCCTTATCATCTTACTCAAGTTGACATATGTAAGCCCATAACGGCAGTGCATTTGGAAAAAATGCCTTAATTTTACATTTAGGCATAAAACCGACTTCATGCATGTACACATTTAGAAATTCATATGAAAATGCATCAAATCATTATCGTAACATATTAAAGTTGATTAACCCTCATCATTTTACTCAAGTTGACATAAGACCATAACGGCAGTGCATTTGGAAAAAATTCCATAATTTTAGATTTAGGTATCAAACCGACTTCGTGCATGTACACATTTAGAAATTCATACGAAGCTGCATCAAATCATTATCTTAACATATTAAAGTTAATTAACCCTCATCATTTTACTCAAGTTGACATAAGACCATAACGGAAGTGCATCTGGAAAAAATTCCATAATTTTACATTTAGGTATAAAACCGACTCTCATGCATATACACATTTAGAAATCAATACGAAGTTGCTTCAAATCATTTGCTTAACATATTAAAGTTAATTTAACCTAATCAGTTTACTCAAGTTGACATAAGACCATAACGGCAGTGCATTTGGAAAAAATTCCATAATTTTACATTTAGGTATAAAACCGACTTTGTTGCATGTACACATTAATAATTCCATATCAAGTTGTTTCGAATTATTAAATTCAGATATTAAAGTTAATTAACCCTTATCATCTTACTGAAATTGACATAACACCATAACGGCAGTACATTTGGAAAAAACTCCTTAATTTTACATTTAGGTATAAAACCGATTTTCTAGCATGTACACTTTTTAAACTCCATATCAAAGTGCTTAAAATCATTAGCTTCACATTTAAAGTTAATTAACATTCTTCATCTTAGAGAAGTTAGCATAAATTCAAAACGGCAGTGCATTTGGAAAAATTCCTTAATTTTTCATTTAGGTATAAAACCGACTTTCTTTCATGTACATATTTAGAAATCCATATCAAATTGATTCAAATTATTAAATTCACATATTAAAGTAAATTAACTTTCTCATCTTACTCAAGTTGACATAAAGCCATAACGGCATTGCATTTGGAAAAAATTCCATTACTTTACATTTGTACAAAACCGATTTTCTTGCATGTACTTACATATTAAGAAATCTATATAAAGTTGCTTCAAATCATTAGCTTAACATATAAAAGTTAATTGACCTTCTTCATCTTACAGAAGTTGACATAAGACCATAACGGCATTGCATTTGGGAAAAATTCCTGAAATTTACATTTAGGTATAAAACCGACTTCTTGTATGTACCCATTTAGAAATATATATAAAGTTGTTTCATATTATTAAATTTACATATTATAGATAATTAACCATCACCTTTTACTCAAGTTGTCATAAGCCCATAACGACAGTGTATTTGGAAAATAATCCTTAATTTTACATTTAGTTATAAGACCCACTTTCTTACATGTACACATTTAGAAATCCATATCAAATTGCTTCAAATTATTAAATTCACATAGTTAATTTAGTTAACCCTTATCATCTTACTCAAGTTGACATAGAG
>NW_024393976.1:0-5306 GCF_016617805.1 Bactrocera tryoni
GTTATGGCTTTATGTCAACTTCAGTAAAATGAAGAAAGTTAATTAACTTATATATGTTAAAGTAATGATTTGAACGCAACTCAATATCCATTGCTCAATGTGTATATACAAGAAAATCGACTTTATATCTGGATATAAGATTATCGAATTTTTCCAAATGCGCTGTCCTTATGGCCTTATGTCAACTTCAGTAAAATGAAGAAAGTTAATTAACTTATATATGTTAAAGTAATGATTTGAAGCAACTCAATATCGATTGCTAAATGTGAATGTACGAGAAAATCGACTTTATACCTGAACATTAGATTGTCGAATTCTTCCAAATACACTGACGTTATGGCCTTATGTCAACTTCAGTAAGATGAAAAGGGTTAATTAACTTATTTATGTTAAAGTAATGATTTGAAGAAACTCAATATCCATTGCTCAATGTGTATATACAAGAAAATCGGCTTTATATCTGGATATAAGATTGTCGAATTCTTCCAAATGCGCTGTCGTTATGGCTTTATAACAACTTCAGTAAGATGAAGAAAGTTAATTACCTTAAATATGTTAAAGTTATGTTTTGAAGCAACTCAATATCGATTTTTGATTGTGTATATACACGAAAATCAACTTTATACATGAACAAGATTGTCGAATTCTTCCAAATGCACTGCCGATATGGCCCTATGTCAACTTCAGTGAGATTAAGGAGGTTAATTAACTTAAATATGTTAAAGTAATGATTTGAAGCAACTCAATATCGATTGCTTAAAGTGAATGTACGAGAAAATCGACTTTATATCTGGATATAAGATTATCGAATTCTTCCAAATGCGCTGTCCTTATGGCCTTATGTCAACTTCAGTAAAATGAAGAAGGTTAGTTAACTTATATATGTTAAAGTAATGATTTGAAGCAACTCAATACCGATTGCTGTATGTGTATGTACAAGAAAATCGACTTTATATCTGAATATAAGATTGTCGAATTCTTCCAAATGCACTGCCGTTATGGCTTTATAACAACTTCAGTAAGATGAAGAAAGTTAATTACCTTAAATATGTTAATGTTATGATTTGAAGCAACTCAATATCGATTTTTAATTGTGTATGTACACGAAAATCAACTTTATACATGAACAAGATTGTCAAATTCTTCCAAATGCACTGCCGGTATGGATTTATGTCAACTTCAGTGAGATTAAGGGGGTTAATTAACTTAAATATGTTAAAGTAATGATTTGAAGCAACTCAATATCGATTGCTAAATGTGAATGTACGAGAAAACCGACTTTATATCTGGATATAAGATTATCGAATTCTTCCAAATGCACTGCCGTTATGGCCTTATGTCAACTTCAGTAAAATGAAGAAGGTTAATTAACTTATATATGTTAGGTTAATGATTTGAAGCAACTCAATATCGATTGCTAAATGTGAATGTACGAGAAAATCGTCTTTATACCTGAACATTAGATTGTCGAATTCTTCCAACTGCACTGACGTTATGGCCTTATGTCAACTTCAGTAAGATGAAGATTGTAAATTAACTTAAATATGTTAAAGTAATGATTTGAAGAAACTCAATGTCGACTGCTAAATGTGTATATACAAGAAAATCGACTTTATACCTGAATATAAGATTGTCGGATTCTTCCAAATGCGCTGTCGTTATGGCCTTATGTACACTTTAGTGAGATTAAGAAGGTTCATTAACTTATATATGTTAAAGTAATGATTTGAAGCAACTCAATATCGATTGCTAATTATGTATGTACAAGAAAATCGACTTTATACCTGAACATTAGATTGTCGAATTCTTCCAAATGCACTGACGTTATGGCCTTATCTCAAATTCAGTAAAATGAAGAAGGTTAATTAACTTAAATATGTTAAAGTAATGATTCGAAGCAACTCAATATCGATTGTTAAATGTGTATATACAAGAAAATCGACTTTATACCTGAATATAAGATTGTCGAATTCTTCCAAATGCACTGCCGTTATGGCTTTATGTACACTTCAGTTAGATGAAGAAAGTTAATTAACTTAAGTTTGTTAAAGTAATGATTTGAAGCAATTCAATATCGATTGTTAGATGTGTATATACAAGAAAATGGACTTTATATCTGAATATATGATTGTCGAATTCTTCTAAATGCGCTGACGTTATGGCCTTATGTCAACTTCAGTAAAATGAAGAAGAATAATTAACTTATATATGTTAAAGTAATGATTTGAAGCAACTCAATATTGATTGCTAAATGTGAATGTACGAGAAAATCGACTTTATACCTGAAGATTAGATTGTCGAATTCTTCGAAATGCACTGACGTTATGGCCTTATGTCAACTTCAGAAAGATGAAGAGGGTTAATTAACTTAAATATGTTAAAGTAATGATTTGAAGCAACCCAATATTCATTGTTAAATGTGCATATACAAGAAAATCGGCTTTATACCTGAATATAAGATTGTCGGATTCTTTAAATGCGCTGTCGTTATGGCCTTATGTCAACTTCAGTGAGCTTAAGAAGGTCAGTTAACTTAAATATATTAAATTCATGATTTAAAGCAACTCAATATCGACTGCTAAATGTGTACAAACAAGAAAACCGACTTTATACCTGAATATAAGATTGTCGAATTCTTCCAAATGCACTGACGTTATGGCATTATGTCAACTTCAGTAAAATGAAGAAGGTTAATTAACTTATATATGTTAAGGTAATTATTTGAAGCAACTCAATATCGATTGTTAATTGTGTATATACAAGAAAATCGAATTTATACCTGAACATTAGATTGTCGAATTCTTCCAAATGCACTGACGTTATGGTCTTATCTCAAATTCAGTAAGATGAAGAGGGTTAATTAACTTAAATATGTTAAAGTAATGATTTGAAGAAACTCAATATCCATCGCTCAATGTTTATACACAAGAAAATCGACTTTTTAACAGAATATAAGATTGTCGAATTCTTCCAAATGCGCTGTCCTTATGGCCTTATGTCAACTTCAGTAAAATGAAGAAGGTTAATTAACTTATATATGTTAAAGTAATGATTTGAAGCAATTCAATATCGATTGCTAAACGTGTAAATACAAGAAAATCGACTTTATATCTGAATATAAGATTGTCGAATTCTTTCAAATGCACTGACGTTATGGCCTTATGTCAACTTCAGTAAGATAAAGAGGGTTAATTAACTTAACTGTGTTAAAGTAATGATTTGAAGCAACTCAATATCCATTGCTAATTGTGTATATACAAGAAAATCGACTTTATACGTGAATAAGATTGTCGAATTCTTCCAAATGTACTGCCGTTATGGCCTTATGTCAACTTCGGTAAGACGAAGAAGGTTAATTAACTTAAATATGTTAAATTAATGATTTTAAGCAACTCAATATCGATTGCTAAATGTGTTTATACAAGAAAATCGACTTTATACCTGCATATAAGATTGTCGGATTCTTCCAAAGGCGCTGTCGTTATGGCCTTATGTCAACTTCAGTGAGATTAAGAAGGTCAATTAACTTAAATATGTTAAATTCATGATTTAAAGCAACTCAATATCGACTGCTAAATGTGTACATACAAGAAAATCGACTTTATACCTGAATATAAGATTGTTGAATTCTTCCAAATACACTGCCGTTATGGCTTTATGTACACTTCAGTAAGATGAAGAAAGTTAATTAACTTAAGTATGTTAAAGTAATGATTTGAAGAAATTCAATATCGATTGTCAGATGTGTATATACAAGAAAATCGACTTAATATCTGAATATAAGATTGTCGAATTCTTCCAAATGCGCTGACGTTATGGCTTTATGTCAACTTCAGTAAAAAGAAGAAGGTTAATTAACTTATATATGTTAAAGTAAATATTTGAAGCAACTCTATATCGATTGTTAATTGCGTATATACAAGAAAATTGACTTTATACCTGAACATTAGATTGTCGAATTCTTCCAAATGCACTGACGTTATGGCCTTATGTCAACTTCAGTAAGATGAAGAAGGTTAATTAACTTAAATATGTTAAAGGAATGATTTAAGGCAACTCTATATCGATTGTTAATTGTGTATATACAAGAAAATCGACTTTATACCTGAACTTTAGATTGTCGAATTCTTCCAAATGCACTGACGTTATGGCCTTATCTCAAATTCAGTAAGATGAAGAGGGTTAATTAACTTAAATATGTTAAAGTAATGATTTGAAATAACTCAATATCGCTTGTTAAATGTGTATATACAAGAAAATCGACTTTATATCTGCTTATATGATTGTCGAATTCTTCCAAATGCGCTGTCGTTATGGCATTATGTCAACTTCAGTAAAATGAAGAAGGGCTAATTAACTTATTTATGTTAACGTAATGATTTGAAGAAACTCAATACCGATTGCTAAATGTGTATGTCAAAGAAAACCGGCTTTATATCAGAATATAAGATTGTCGAATTCTTCTAAATGCACTGACGTTATGGCCTTATGTCGACTTCAGTAAGATGAAGAGGGTTAATTAACTTAAATTTGTTAAAGTAATGATTTGAAGAAACTCAATATCGATTGCTAAATGTGTATGTCAAAGAAAATCGACTTTATATCTGAATATAAGATTGTCGCATTCTTTTAAATGCACTGACGTTATGGCCTTATGTCAACTTCAGTAAGATGAAGAGGGTTAATTAACTTAAATATGTTAAAGTCATGATTTGAAGTAACTCAATATCGATTGTTAAATGTGTATATACAAGAAAATCGACTTTATATCTGGATATAAGATTATCGAATTCTTCCAAATGCGCTGTCCTTATGGCCTTATGTCAATTTCAGTAAAATGAAGAAGGTTAATTAACTTATATATGTTAAAGTAATGATTTGAAGCAACTCAATATCGATTGCTAAATGTGAATGTACGAGAAAATCGTTTTTATACCTGAACATTAGATTGTCGAATTCTTCCAAATACACTGACGTTATGGCCTTATGTCAACTTCAGTAAGATGAAAAGGGTTAATTAACTTATTTATGTTAAAGTAATGATTTGAAGAAACTCAATATTCATTGCTCAATGTGTATATACAAGAAAATCGGCTTTATATCTGGATATAAGATTGTCGAATTCTTCCAAATGCGCTGTCGTTATGGCTTTATAACAACTTCAGTAAGATGAAGAAAGTTAATTACCTTAAATATTTTAAAGTTATGTTTTGAAGCAACTCAATATCGATTTTTAATTGTGTATATACACGAAAATCAACTTTATACATGAGCAAGAATGTCGAATTCTTCCAAATGCACTGCCG
>NW_024393977.1:0-3698 GCF_016617805.1 Bactrocera tryoni
TTCCAAATGCACTGCCGTTATGGCTTTATGTCAACTTCTGTAACATAATGAAGGTTAATTAACTTAAATATGTTAAGCTAATGATTTGAAGTAACTTGATATGGACTTATAAATGTGGATATGCAAGAAAATCGGTTTTATACCGAAATGTAAAATTATGGAATTTTTTCCAAATGCACTGCCGTTATGGCTTTATGCCAACTTGAGTAAGTTGAAGAAGGTTAATTAACTGGAATATGTTAAGCTAATGATTTGAAGCAACTTGATATGGACTTATAAATGTGGATATGCAAGAAAATCGGTTTTATACCGAAATGTAAAATTATGGAATTTTTTCCAAATGCGCTGCCGTTATGGCATTAAGTCAACTTGAATAAGATGTGGAGGGTTATTTAACTTGAATATGTAAAGCTAATTATTTGAAGCAAATGTGGATATGCAAGAAAATCGGTTTTATACCTAAATGTAAAATTATGGAATTTTTTCCAAATGCACAGCCGTTATGGCTTTATGTCAACTTCTGTAACATGAAGAGGGTTAATTAACTTGAATATGTAAAGCTAATTATTTGAAGCAAATGTGGATATGCAAGAAAATCGGTTTTATACCGAAATGTAAAATTATGGAATTTTTTCCAAATGCCCTGCCGTTATGGCTTTATGTCAACTTCTGTAACATGAAGAAGGTTAATTAACTTGAATATGTTAAGCTAATGATTTGAAGTAACTTGATATGGACTTATAAATGAGGATATGCAAGAAAATCGGTTTTATACCGAAATGTAAAATTATGGAATTTTTTCCAAATGCACTGCCGTTATAACTTTATGTTAACTTGAGTAAGATGAAGATGGTTAATTAACTTGAATATGTAAAGCTAATTATTCGAAGCAAATGTGGATATGCAAGAAAATCGGTTTTATACCTAAATGTAAAATTATGGAGTTTTTTCCAAATGCACTGCCGTTATGGCTTTATGTCAACTTCTGTATAATGACGAAGGTTAATTAACTTAAATATGTTAAGCTAATGATTTTAAGGAACTTGATATGGACTTATAAATGTGGATATGCAAGAAAATCGGTTTTATACCGAAATGTAAAATTATGGAATTTTTTCCAAATGCACTGCCGTTATGGCTTTATGCCAACTTGAGTAAGTTGAAGAAGGTTAATTAACTGGAATATGTTAAGCTAATGATTTGAAGCAACTTGATATGGACTTATAAATGTGGATATGCAAGAAAATCGGTTTTATACCGAAATGTAAAATTATGGAATTTTTTCCAAATGCACTGCCGTTATGGCATTAAGTCAACTTAAATAAGATGTGGAGGGTTAATTAACTTGAATATGTAGAGCTAATTATTTAAAGCAAATGTGGATATGCAAGAAAATCGGTTTTATACCTAAATGTAAAATTATGGAATTTTTTCCAAATGCACTGCCGTTATGGCTTTATGTCAACTTCTGTAAAATGACAAAGGTTAATTAACTTAAATATGTTAACCTAATGATTTGAAGTAACTTGATATGGACTTATAAATGTGGATATGCAAGAAAATCGGTTTTATACCAGAAATGTAAGAGTAGATTTTTTCCAATGCACTGCCGTTATGGCTTTTATGTCAACTTCTGTATAGAGACAAGGTTAATTAACTTGAATATGTTAAGCTAATGATTTGAAGCAACTTGATATGGACTTATAAATGTGGATATGCAAGAAAATCGGTTTTATACCGTAATGTAAAGTTGTGGAATTTTTTCCAAATGCACAGCCGTTATGGCTTTATGTCAACTTCTGTAACATGAAGAAGGTTAATTAACTTGAATATGTTAAGCTAATGATTTGAAGCAACTTGATATGGACTTATAAATGTGGATATGCAAGCAAATCGGTTTTATACCGAAATGTAAAATTAAGGAATTTTTTCCAAATGCACTGCCGTTATGGCTTTATGTCAACTTGAGTAAGATGAAGAAGGTTAATTAACTTGAATGTGTTAAGCTAATTAATTGAAGCAAATGTGGATATGCAAGAAAATCGGTTTTATACCGAAATGTAAAACTATGGAATTTTTTCCAAATGCGCTGCCGTTATGGCTTTATGTCAACTTCTGTAACATGAAGAAGGTTAATTAACTTGAATATGTTAAGCTTATGATTTGAAGCCACTTGATATGGACTTAGAAATGTGGATATGCAAGAAAATCGGTTTTATACCGAAATGTAAAGTTATGGAATTTTTTCCAAATGCACTGCCGTTATGGCTTTATGTCAACTTCTGTAAAATGACGAAAGTTAATTAACTTAAATATGTTAAGCTAATGATTTGAAGTAACTTGATATGGACTTATAAATGTGGATATGCAAGAAAATCGGTTTTATACCGAAATGTAAAATTATGGAATTTTTTCCAAATGCACTGCCGTTATGGCTTTATGTCAACTTCTGTAACATGAAGAAGGTTAATTAACTTGAATATGTTAAGCTAATGATTTGAAACAACTTGATATGGACTTATAAATGTGGATATGCAAGAAAATCGGTTTTATACCGAAATGTAAAGTTATAGAATTTTTTCCAAATGCGCTGCCGTTATGGCATTAAGTCAACTTGAGTAAGATGTGGAGGGTTATTTAACTTGAATATGTAAAGCTAATTATTTGAAGCAAATGTGGATATGCAAGAAAATCGGTTTTATACCTAAATGTAAAATTATGGATTTTTTCCAAATGCACTGCCGTTTTGACTTTATGACAACTTCAGTAAGATGGTGAGCGTTAATTAACTTTAATATGTGAAGCTAATGATTTGAAGCCACTTGATATGGACTTATAAATGTGGATATGCAAGAAAATCGGTTTTATACCTAAATGTAAAGTTATGGAATTTTTTCCAAATGCACTGCCGTTATGGCATTAAGTCAACTTGAGTAAGATGTGGAGGGTTAATTAACTTGAATATGTTAAGCTAATGATTTGAAGCAGCTTGATATGGACTTATAAATGTGGATATGCAAGAAAATCGGTTTTATACCGAAATGTAAAATATTGGAATTTTTTCCAAATGCACTGCCGTTATGGCTTTATGTCAACTTGAGTAAGATGAAGAAGGTTAATTAACTTGAATGTGTTAAGCTAATTATTTGAAGCAAATGTGGATATGCAAGAAAATCGGTTTTATACCGAAATGTAAAACTATGGAATTTTTTCCAAATGCGCTGCCGTTATGGCTTTATGTCAACTTCTGTAACATGAAGAAGGTTAATTAACTTGAATATGTTAAGCTTATGATTTGAAGCCACTTGATATGGACTTATAAATGTGGATATGCAAGAAAATCGGTTTTATACCGAAATGTAAAGTTATGGAATTTTTTCCAAATGCACTGCCGTTATGGCTTTATGTCAACTTCTGTAAAATGACGAAGGTTAATTAACTTTAATATGTTAAGCTAATGATTTGAAGTAACTTGATATGGACTTATAAATGTGGATATGCAAGAAAATCGGTTTTATACCGAAATGTAAAGTTATAGAATTTTTTCCAAATGCGCTGCCGTTATGGCATTAAGTCAACTTGAGTAAGATGTGGAGGGTTAATTAACTTGAATATGTTAAGCTAATGATTTTAAGCAACTTGATATGGACTTATAAATGTGGATATGCAAGAAAATCGGTTTTATACCGAAATGTAAA
>NW_024393978.1:0-3521 GCF_016617805.1 Bactrocera tryoni
TGAAGAAGGTTACTTAACTTGAATATGTGACTTTAATGATTTGAATCAACTTGATATGGATTGCTAAATGTTTAAATGCAGGAAAATCGGTTTATACCTAAATGTAAAAATGTGGAATTTTTCCAAATGCACAGCGGTTATGGCTTTATGCCAACTTTAGTAAGGTGAAGAAGGTTAATTAACTTTAATGTGTGAAGCTAATGATTTGAAGCAACTTGATATAGATTTCGAAATGTGTACATGCAAGAAATTCGGTTTTATACTTAAATGTAAAATTATGGAATTTTTCCAAATGCACTGCCGTTTTGGCTTTATGCCAACTTCTGAAGAAGTTTACTTAACTTGAATATGTGACTTTAATGATTTGAATCAACTTGGTATGGATTGCTAAATGTTTAAATGCAGGAAAATCGGTTTATACCTAAATGTAAAAATGTGGAATTTTTCCAAATGCACAGCGGTTATGGCTTTATGCCAACTTTAGTAAGGTGAAGAAGGTTAATTAACTTTAATGTGTGAAGCTAATGATTTGAAGCAACTTGGTATGGATTTCTAAATGTGTACATTCTAGGAAATAGGTTTTATACCTAAATGTATGTAAATGTACCTAAATTATGCCAACTTCTGTAAGATGAAGAAGGTTAATTAACTTTAATATGTGAAGCTAATGATTTGAAGCAAATTGATATAGATTTCTAAATGTGTACATGCACGAAAATAGGTTTTATACAAATGTAAAGTAATGGAAATTTTTCAAATTCACTGCCGTTATGGCTTTATGTCAACTTGAGTAAGATGAAGAAAGTAATTAACTTTATTATGTGAATTTAATAATTTGAAGCGACTTGATATGGATTTCTAAATGTGTACATGCAAGAAAGTCGGTTTTATACTTAAATGTAAGATTATGGAATTTTTCCAAATGCACTGCCGTTTTGGCTTTATGCCAACTTTAATAAGATGAAGAAGGTAAACTTACTTTAATAAGTGACGCTTATGATTTGAAGCAACTTGGTATGGATTTCAAAATGTGTACATGCACAAAAGTCGTTTTTATACCTAAATGAAAAATTGTGGAATTTTTCCAAATGCACTGGCTTTATGTTAACTTCTCTAAGATGAAGAAGGTAAACTAACTGTAATATGTTAAGCTAATAATTTGAGGCAATTCGCTGGGGATTTCTAAATGTGTACATGCCAGAAAATAGGTTTTATACCTAAATGTAAAATTCTTGAATTTTCCAAATGCACTGCTGTTTTGGCTTTATGCCAACTTCTGTAAGATTAAGAAGGTTAATGAAGCTAATGATTTGACGCAACTTGATATAGATTTCTAAATGTGTACATGCAAGAAAATAGGTTTTATACAAATGTAAAGTAATGGAAATTTTTTCAATTGCACTGCCGTTATTTCTTTATGTCAACTTGAGTAAGATGAAGAAAGTTAATTGACTCTATTATGTGAATTTAATAATTTGAAGCAACTTTATATGGATTTCTAAATGTGTACATGCACGAAAGTCGGTTTTATACTTAAATGTAAAATTATGGAATTTTTCCAAATGCACTGCCGTTTTGGCTTTATGCCAACTTCTGTAAGATGAAGAAGGTTACTTAACTTTAATATGTGAAGCTAATGATTTGAAGCAACTTGATATAGATTTCTGAATGTGTACATGCAAGAAAATAGGTTTTATACAAATGTAAAGTAATGGAAATTTTTCAAATGCACTGCCGTTATGGCTTTATGTCAACTTGAGTAAGATGAAGAAGGTAAACTGACTTTAATAAGTGAAGCTAATGATTTGACGCAATATGATATGGATTTCTAAATGTGAACATGCACGCAAATAGGATTTATACCTAAATGTAAAATTGTGGAATTTTTCCAAATACACTGCCCTTATAGCTTCATGTTAACTTGAGTAAGATGGTGAGGGTTTATTATCTTTATATGTGAAGCTAATGATTTGAAGCAATTCGTTGTGGATTTCTAAATGTGTATATGCAAGAAAATGGGTTTTATACCTAAATGTAAAATTGTGGAATTTTTTCAAATACACTGCCGTTTTGGTTTTATGTCAACTTCTGTAAGATGAAGAAGGTTAATTAACTTTAATATGTTAAGCTAATGATTCGAGGCAACTTGATATGGATTTCTAAATGTGTACATGCAAGAAAATCGCTTTTATACCAAAGGGTTAAATTCTGGAATTTTTTAAATGCACTGCCGTTTTGGCTTTATGCAACTTCAGTAAGATGAAGAAGGTTAAACAACTTAAATATGTTAAGCTAATGATTCGAGGCAAATTGATATGGATTTCTAAATGTGTACATGCAAGAAAATCGGCTTTATACCTAAGTGTAAAATTCTGGAATTTTCTAAATACACTGCCGTTTTGGCTTTATGCCAACTTCAGTAAGATGAAAAAGTTTAATTAACTTTAATATGTTAAGCTAATGATTCGAGGCAACTTGATATGGATTTCTAAATGTGTACATGCAAGAAATTCGGTTTTATACCTAAATATAAAATAATGGAATCTTTATAAATGCACTGCCGTTTTGGCTTTATGCCAACTTCTGTAAGATGAAGAAGGTTAATTAACTTGAATATGTCACGTTAATGATTTGAATCAACTTGAAATGGATTGCTTAATGTTTAAATGCAGGAAAATCGGTTTATACTTAAATGTAAAATTGTGGACTTTTTCCAAATGCACTGCCCTTATGGCTTTATGTCAACTTGAGTAAGATGGTGCGGGTTAATTAAATCTAATATGCGAAGCTAATGATTTGAAGCAACTTGATATAGATTTCTAAATGTGAACATGCAGGAAAATCGGTTTTATGCCTAAATGTAAATTTGTGGAAATTTTCCAAATACACTGCACTTATGGCTTTATGTCAACTTGAGTAAGATGGTGAGGGTTAATTAACTTTAATATGTGAAGCTAATATTTAAAGCAACTCGATATGGATTTCTAAATGTTTACATGCAAGAAAATCGGTTTTATGCATAAATGTAAAATTGTGGACTTTTTCCAAATGCACTGCCCTTATGGCTTTATGTCAACTTGGTAAGATGAAGAAGGTTAATTAACTTTAATATGTTAAGATAATGATTCGAGGCAACTTGATATGGATTTCTAAATGTCTACATGCAAGAAAATCGGTTTTATACCTAAATGCAAATTTGTGGAAATTTTCCAAATACACTGCACTTATGGCTTTATGTCAACTTGAGTAAGATGACGAGCGTTAATTAACTTTAATATGTGAAGCTAATATTTAAAGCAACTCGATATGGATTTCTAAATGTTTACATGCAAGAAAATCGGTTTTATCCATAAATGTAAAATTGTGGACTTTTTCCAAATGCACTGCCCTTATGGCTTTATGTCAACTTGAGTAAGATGGTGAGGGTTAATTAAATTTAATATGCGAAGCTAATGATTTGAAGCAACTTGATATAGATTTCTAAATGTGTACATGCAGGAAAATCGGTTTTATGCCTAAAT
>NW_024393979.1:0-3240 GCF_016617805.1 Bactrocera tryoni
ATACCTGAATATAAGTATGTCGAATTCTTCCAAATGCACTACCGGTATGGTTTCGTGTCAACTTCAGTAAGATGAAGAAGTATAATTAACTTAAATATGATAAATTAATGATTTAAGGCAATTCAGTATCGACTGCTAAATGTGTATATAAAAGAATATCGACTTTATACCTGAATATAAACTTGTCGAATTCTTTCAAATGCGCGGCCGTTATGGCTTTATGTCAACTAAAGTAAGATGAAGAAGTATAATTAACTTAAATATGATAAATTAATGATTTAAGGTAATTTAGTATCGACTGCTAAATGTATATATACAAGAAAATCGACTTCATACCTGAATATAAAATTGTCGAATTCTTCCAAATGCGCTGCCGGTATGGCTTTATGGCAACTTCAGTAAAATGAAGAAAGTTAATAAACTTAAATATGTTAAATTAATAGTTTAAGGCAATTCAATATCGACTGCTAAATGTGTATATACAAGTAAATCGACTTTATACCTGAATATAAAATTGTCGAGCTCTTCCAAATGCGCCGCCGTTATGGCTTTATGTCAACTTCAGTAAGATGAAGAAAGTTAAGTAACTAAAATATGTAAAATTAATGAATTAAGGCAATTCAATATCGACTACTAAATGTGTATATACAAGAAAATCGACTTTATACCTGAATATAAGAATGTCGAATTCTTCCAAATGCACTACCGGTATGGCTTTATGTCAACTAAAGTAAGATGAGGAAGCATAATTAACTTAAATATGATAAATTAATGATTTAAGGTAATTCAGTATCGACTGCTAAATGTATATATACAAGAAAAACGATTTTATACCTGAATATAAAATTGTCGAATTCTTCCAAATGCGCTGCCGTTATTGCCTTATGTCAACTTCAGTAAAATGAAGAATTTTAATTAACTTAAATATGTTGAATTAATGGTTTAAGGCAATTCAATATCGACTGCTAAATGTGTATATACAAGAAAATCGACTTTATACCTGAATATAAAATTGTCGAATTCTTCCAAATGCGCTGCCGGTATGGCTTTATGTCAACTTCAGGAAAATGAAGAAAGTTAGTTTACTTAAATATGTTAAATTAATAGTTTAAGGCAATTCAATATCGACTGCTATATGTATATATACAAGAAAATCGACTTCATACCTGAATATAAAATTGTCGAATTCTTCCAAATGCGCTGCCGGTATGGCTTTATGGCAACTTCAGTAAAATGAAGAAAGTTAATAAACTTAAATATGTTAAATTAATAGTTTAAGGCAATTCAATATCGACTGCTAAATGTGTATATACAAGTAAATCGACTTTATACCTGAATATAAAATTGTCGAGCTCTTCCAAATGTGCCGCCGTTATGGCTTTATGTCAACTTCAGTAAGATGAAGAAAGTTAAGTAACTAAAATATGTAAAATTAATGAATTAAGGCAATTCAATATCGACTACTAAATGTGTATATACAAGAAAATCGACTTTATACCTGAATATAAGAATGTCGAATTCTTCCAAATGCACGACCGGTATGGCTTTATGTCAACTAAAGTAAGATGAGGAAGCATAATTAACTTAAATATGATAAATTAATGATTTAAGGTAATTCAGTATCGACTGCTAAATGTATATATACAAGTAAATCGACTTTATACCTGAATATAAAATTGTCGAATTCTTCCAAATGCGCTGCCGTTATTGCCTTATGTCAACTTCAGTAAAATGAAGAATGTTAATTAACTTAAATATGTTAAAGTAATGATTTAAGGCAATTCAATATCGACTGCTAAACGTGTATATACAAGAAAATCGACTTTATACCTGAATATAAGAATGTCGAATTCATCCAAATGCACTACCGGTATGGCTTCATGTAAACTTCAGTAAGATGAAGAAGCATAATTAACTTAAATATGATAAATTAATGTTTTAAGGCAATTCAGTATCGACTGCTAAATGTATATATACAAGCAAATCGACTTTATACCTGAATATAAAATTGTCCAATTCTTCCAAATGCGCTGCCGTTATGGCTTTATGTACACTTCGGTAAGACGAAGAAGTATAATTAACTTAAATATGATACATTTATGATTTAAGGTAATTCAGTATCGACTGCTAAATGTATATATACAAGAAAATCGACTTTATACCTGAATATAAAATTGTCGAATTCTTCCAAATGCGCTGCCGGTATGGCTTTATGTCAACTTCAGTAAAATGAAGAAAGCTAATAAACTTAAATATGTTAAATTAATGGTTTAAGGCAATTCAATATCGACTGCTAAATGTGTATATACAAGAAAATCGACTTTATACCTGAATATAAGAATGTCGAATTCTTCCAAATGCACTACCGGCATGGCTTTATGTCAACTAAAGAAAGATGAGGAAGCATAATTAACTTAAATATGATATATTAATGATTTAAGGTAATTCAGTATCGACTGCTAAATGTATATATACAAGAAAATCGACTTTATACCTGAATATAAAATTGTCGAATTCTTCCAAATGCGCTGCCGGTATGGCTTTATGTCAACTTCAGTAAAATGAAGAAAGCTAATAAACTTAAATATGTAAAATTAATGATTTAAGGCATTTCAATATCGACTAATAAATGTGTATATACAAGAAAATCGACTTTATACCTGAATATAAGAATGTCGAATTTTTCTAATTGCACTGCCGTTATGGCTTTATGTCAATTTTAGTAAAATGAAGAAAGTTAATTAACTTAAATATGTAAAATTAATGATTTAAGGCATTTCAAAATCGACTAATAAATGTGTTTATACAAGAAAATCGACTTGATACCTGAATATAAGAATGTCGAATTCTTCCAAATGCACTACCGTTATGGCTTCATGTCAACTTCAGTAAAATGAAGAAAGTTAATTAACTTAAATATGTTAAACTAATGGTTTAAGGCAATGCAATATCGACTGCTAAATGTGTATATACAAGAAAATCGACTTTATACCTGAATATAAAATTGTCGAGATATTCCAAATGCGCCGCCGTTATGGCTTTATGTCAACTTTAGTAAGATGAAGGAAGTTAATTAACTTAAATATGTTAAATTAATGATTTAAGGCAATTCAATATCGACTACTAAATGTGTATATACAAGAAAATCGACTTTATACCTGAATATAAGATTGTCGAATTCTTCCAAGTGCACTGCCGTTATCTCTTTATATCCACTTCAGTAAGATGAAGAAGGTTAAT
>NW_024393980.1:0-9889 GCF_016617805.1 Bactrocera tryoni
AAGTTGACATAAAGCCCTAACGGCAGTACATTTTGAAAAAGTCCACGATTTTTCAGTTAGGTATAAAACCGATTTTCTTGCATATACACTTTTATAAATATATATGGAGTTGCTTGAAATCATTATATTTACATAATAAAGTTAGTTAACCCTCATCATCTTGCCCAAGTTGACATAACGCCATAACGGCAGTGCATTTGAAAAAATTCAATAATTTTACATTTAGGTATAAAACCGATGTTCTTGCGAATAAACATTTAGAAATACATCTGAAGTTGCTTGAAATCACTATATTTACATATTAAAGTTAGTTAGCCTTCTTTATCTTACCAAAGTGGACGTAAAGCCATAACGGCAGTGCATTTGGAAAAAGTCCACAATTTTACATTTGGGTATAAAACCGATTTCCTCGCATATACACATTTAGAAATCCACATCGAATTGCTTCAAATAATTAAGTTCTTATACTAAAGTTAATTTACCTTCTTCATCTTACTGAAGTTAGCATAAAGCTAAAACGGTTTTATACTTAAAAATTAATTAACCCTCACCATCTTACTCAAGTTGACATAAAGCCATTACGGCAGTGCATTTGGAAAAATTCCACAATTTTACATTTAGGTATAAAACCGATTTTCTTGCATATGCACATTTAGAAATCCACAACAAATTCCTTCAAATCATTAGCTCCACATATGAAAGTTTATTAACCCTCATCATTTTGCCCAAGTTGACATAAAGCGATAACGGCAGTGCTTTTGGAAAAAGTCCACAATTTTACATTTAGGTATAAAACCGATTTTGTTGCATATACACATTTAGTAATACATATGAAGTTGCTTGAAATCATTATATTTACATGTTAAAGTTAGTTAACCTTCTTCAACTTACCAAAGTGGACATAAAGCCATAACGGCAGTGCATTTGGAAAAAGTCCACGATTTTTGATTTAGGCATAAAACCGATTTTCTTGCATATACACTTTTATAAATATATATGAAGTTGCTTGAAATCATTATATTTACATAATAAAGTTAGTTAACCCTCATCATCTTGCCCAAGTTGACATAACGCCATAACGGCAGTGCATTTGAAAAAATTCAATAATTTTACATTTAGGTATAAAACCGATTTTCTTGCGAATACACATTTAAAAATACATACGAAGTTGCTTAAAATCATTATATTTACATATTAAAGTTAGTTAGCCTTCTTTATCTTACCAAAGTGGACGTAAAGCCATAACGGCAGTGCATTTGGAAAAAGTCCACAATTTTACATTTGGGTATAAAACCGATTTTCTTGCATATACACATTTAGAAATCCACAACGAATTGCATCAAATAATTAAGTTCTTATACTAAAGTTAATTAGCTTTCTTCATCTTACTGAAGTAAGCATAAAGCTAAAACGGTTTTATACGTTTAAGTTAATTAACCTTTTCCATCTTACTGAAGTTGTTATAAAGCCATAACGGCAGTGCATTTGGAAAAATTTCACAATTTTACATTTAGGTATAAAACCGATTTTCTTGCATATGCACATTTAGAAATCCACAACGAATTGCTTTAAGTCATTAGCTTCACATATTAAACTTAATTAACCCTCACCATCTTACTCAAGTAGACAGAATGGCATAACGGTAGTGCATTTAAAGAAATTCCACAATTTTACATTTAGGTATAAAAACGATTTTCTTGCATATACACAATTAGAAGACCACAACGAATTCCTTTAAATCATTAGCTCCATACATAAAAGTGTATTACCCTTCATCATCTTACCAAAGTGGAATTAAAGCCATAACGGCAGAGCATTTGGAAAAAGTCCACAATATTACATTTGGGTATAAAACCGATTTTCTCGCATATGCACATTTAGAAATTCATAATGAATTCCTTTAAATCTTGAGCTTCACATATTAAAGTTAATTAACCCTTACCATCTTACTCAAGTTGACATAAAGGCATAACGATAGTGCATTTGGAAAAAGTCCACAATTTTACATTTGGATATAAAACCGATTTTCTTGCATATACACATTTAGAAATCCACAGCGAATTGCTTCAAATAATTAAGTTCTTATACTTAAGTTAATTTACCTTCTTCATCTTACTGAAGTTGGCATAAAATTAACGGTTTTATACGTAAAAATTAATTAACCCTCACCATCTTACTCAAGTTGACATAAAGCCATAACGGCAGTGCATTTGGAAAAATTCCACAATTTTACATTTGGGTATAAAACCGATTTTCGTGCATATACACATTTAGAAATCCATAACGAATTGCTTTTAGTCATTAGCTTCACATATTAAACTTAATTAACCCTCACCATCTTACTCAAGTTGACATAAAGGCATAACGGTAGTGCATTTAAAGAAATTCCACAATTTTACATTTAGGTATAAAACCGATTTTCTTGCATATACACAATTAGAAATCCACAACGAATTCCTTTAAATCATTAGCTCCACACATAAAAGTGAATTAACCCTCATCATCTTACCAAAGTGGAATTAAAGCCATAACGGCAGTGCATTTGGAAAAAGTCCACAATATTACATTTGGGTATAAAACCAATTTTTTTGCATATACACATTTAGAAATCCACAACGAATTGCTGCAAATAATTAAGTTGTTATACTAAAGTTAATTTACCTTCTTCATCTTACTAAAATTGGCATAAAGCTAAAACGGTTTTATACATCAAAATTAATTAACCCTCACCATCTTACTCAAGTTGACATAAAGCCATAACAGCAGTGCATTTGGAAAAATTCCATTATTTTACATTTAGGTATAAAACCGATTTTCTTGCATATGCACATTTAGAAATCCACAACGGATTGCTTTAAGTCATGATTTTCACATATTAAAGTTAATTAACCCTCATCATCTTATTCAAGTAAACATAAAGCCATAACGGCAGTGCATTTGGAAAAAGTCCACAATTTTACATTTAGTTTTAAAACCGATTTTCTTGCATATACACATTTAGAAATACATATGAAGTTGCGTGAAATCATTATATTTACATACTAAAGTTAGTTTACCTTCTTTATCTTACCAGAGTGGACATAAAGCCATAACGGCAGGGCATTTGGAAAAAATCCACAATTTTAGATTTAGGTATAAAACCGATTTTCTTGCAGGTACACATTTAGAAATACATAACAAGTTGCTTCAAATCATTTGCTTAACATATTAAAGTTAGTTAACCGTCACCATCTTGCCCAAGTTGACATAAAGCCATAACGGCAGTGCGTTTTGAAAAAGTCCACAATTTTACATTTGGGTATAAAACCGATTTTCTTGCATATACACATTTAGAAATATACATGAAGTTGCTTGGAATCATTATATTTACATATTAAAGTTAGTTAACATTCTTCAACTTACCAAAGTGCACATAAAGCCATAACGGCAGTGCATTTGGAAAAAGTCCACAATTTTACATCTGGGTATAAAACCGATTTTCTTGCATATACGCATTTAAAAATACGTATGAAGTTGCTTCAAATCATTAACTTCACATATTCCAGTTAATTAACCTTCTTCATCTTACAGAAGTTGGCATAAAACCAAAACGGCAGTGCATTTGGAAAAATTCCATAATTTTACATTTAGGTATAGAACCGATTTTCTTGCATATATACAGTTAGAAATCCACAACGAATTGCTTCAAATCATTAACTTTACATATTAAAGTTAATTAACCTTCACCACCTTACTCAAGTTGACATAAAGTCATAGCGGCAGAGCATTTGGAAAAAATTCGATAAATTTACGTTTTGGTATAAATCAGAATTTCTTGCACATACACATTTAGAAATCCACAAGGAAGTGCTTCAAATCATTAGCTTTATATATAAGAGTTAATTAACCGTCACCATCTTACCCAAGTTGACATAAAACCATAACGGCAGTGCTTTTTGAAAAAGTCCACAATTTTACATTTGGGTATAAAACCGATTTTCTTGCATATACACATTTAGAAATATAGATACATGAAGTTGCTTGAAATCATTATATTTACATATTAAAGTTAGTTAACATTCTTCAACTTACCAAATTGGACATAAAGCCATAGCGGCAGTGCATTTGGAAAAAAACCACAATTTTACATTTGGGTATAAAACCGATTATCTTGCATATACACATTAAGAAATATATATCAAGTTGCTTGAAACCATTATATTTACGTATTGAAGTTAGTTAACATTCTTCAACTTACCAAAGTGGACATAAAGCCATAACAGCAGTGCATTTGGAAAAAATTCCATAACTTTACATCTGGGTATAAAACTGATTTTCTTGTATATACATTAAGTTCATATATTAAAGCAAATTTACAATCTTCATCTTACTGAAGTTGGCATAAAGCCAATAGGATTTTGTAGCTAAAAAATAATTAACCCTCACCATTTTACTCAAGTTGACATAAAGCCATTACGGCAGTGCATTTGGAAAAATTCCACAATTTTGCATTTAGGTATAAAACCGATTTTCTTGCATATGCACATTTAAAAATCCACAACAAATTCCTTCAAATCATTAGCTCCACATATAAAAGTTTATTAACCCTCATCATTTTGCCAAAGTTGACATAAAGCGATAACGGCAGTGCTTTTGGAAAAAGTCCACAATTTTACATTTAGGTATAAATCCGATTTTGTTGCATATACACATTTAGTAATACATATGAAGTTGCTTGAAATCATTATATTTACACGTTAAAGTAAGTTAACCTTCTTCAACTTACCAAAGTGGACATAAAGCCATAACGGCAGTGCATTTGGAAAAAGTCCACGATTTTTGATTTAGGTATAAAACCGATTTTCTTGCATATACACTTTTACAAATATATATGAAGTTGCTTGAAATCATTATATTTACATAATAAAGTTAGTTAACCCTCATCATCTTGCCCAAGTTGACATAACGCCATAACGGCAGTGCATTTGGAAAACTTCCACAATTTTTCATTTAGGTATTAAACCGATTTTCTTGCATATACACATTTAGAAATCCACAACGAATTGCTTTAAGTCATTAGCTTCACATATGAAAGTTAATTAACCCTCACCATCTTACTCAAGTTGACATAAAGCCATAACGGCAGTGCATTTGGAAAAATTCCCCAATTTTACATTTAGGTATTAAGCCGATTTTCTAGCATATACACATTTAGAAATCCACAACGTGTTCCTTTGAATCATTAGCTCCACATATTAAAATTAATAAATCTCACCATCTTACTCAAGTTGACATAAAGCCATAACGGCAGTGCATTTGGAAAAATTCCACAATTTTACATTTAGGTATAAAACCGATTTTTCCGCATATGCACATTTAGAAATCCACACCGAATTCCTTCAAATCATAAGCTTCACATATGAAAGTTAATTAACCGTCATCATATTGCCCAAGTTGGCATAAAGCGATAACCGCAGTGCTTTTGGAAAAAGTCCACAATTTAACATTACGATTTTCTTACATAAACACATTTAGAAATACATATGAAGTTGCTTGAAATCATTATATTTACATATTAAAGTTGGATAACCTTCTTCATCTTACCAAAGTGGACAAATCTTTAACTTCATATATTAAAGTTAATTAACCCTCTCCATCTTACTCAAGTTGACATAAAGCCATAACGGTAGTGCATTTGGAAAATTCCATAATTTTACATTTAGGTATAAAACCGATTTTCCTCCATTTAAACATTAAGCAACCCATATCCAGTTGATTCAAATCATTAGCTTCACATATTAAAAATAATAAACCTTCTTCACCTTACAAAAGTTGACATAAAGCCATAACGACAGGCATTTGGAAAAATTCAACAATTTTTCATTTAAGAACAAGACCGACTTTCTTGCATGTACACGTTTAGAAATCCATATCAAGTAGCTTCGACTCATTAGCTTCACATATTAAAGGTTATTAACCTTCTTCATCTTACTCAAGTTGACATAAAGCCATAACGGCAGTGCATTTGGAAAAAATTCCATTACTTTGCGTTTGTATAAAACCGATTTCTTTGCAGGAAAACTTTTAGAAATCTATATGAAGTTGCTTCAAATCATTAGCTCCACATATGAAAGTTAATTAACCCTCATCATTTTGCTCAAGTTGACATAAAGCGATAACGGCAGTGCATCTGGAAATATTCCACAACTTTACATTTAGGTATAAATCCGATTTTCTTGCATATACACATTAAGAAATTCATATCCACATATTAAAGTCAATTAACTCTCACCATCTTACTCAAGTTGACATAAAGCTATAACGACAGTGCATTTGGAAAAAGTCCACAATTTTACATTTAGGTATAAAACCGATTTTCTTGCATAAACACATCTAGAAATACGTATGAAGTTGCTTCAAATTATTAACTTCACATATTAAAGTTAATTAACTTTCACCATCTTACCCAATTCGACATAACGCCATAACGGCAGTGCATTTGGCAAAAATTCCATAATTTTATATTTAGGTAAAAAAACGATGAACATGCACATTTAGGAATCCACAACAAATTACTTCAAGTCATTAGCTTAACATTTTAAAGTTAATTTACCTTCTTCATCTTACTGAAGTTGGCATAAAACCATAACGGCAGTGCATTTGGAAAAAGTCCACAATTTTACATTTAAGTCTAAAACCGATTTTGCTTTTGAAGTTGCTTCAAATCATTAACTTCCTAGATTAAAGTTAATTAATTATTCTCATCGCCTTGCTCAAGTCGACATACAGCCATAACGGCAGTGCATTGCACAATTCCAGAATTTTAAATTTAGATATAAAACCGATTTTTTTGCAAGTACACATTTAGAAATGCATAACAGGTTGCTTAAAATCATTAGCTTAACATATTAAAATTAGTGAACCCTCACCATCTTGCCCAAGTTGACATAAAGCCCTAACGGCAGTACATTTTGAAAAAGTCCACGATTTTTCAGTTAGGTATAAAACCGATTTTCTTGCATATACACTTTTATAAATATATATGGAGTTGCTTGAAATCATTATATTTACATAATAAAGTTAGTTAACCCTCATCATCTTGCCCAAGTTGACATAACGCCATAACGGCAGTGCATTTGAAAAAATTCAATAATTTTACATTTAGGTATAAAACCGATGTTCTTGCGAATAAACATTTAGAAATACATCTGAAGTTGCTTGAAATCACTATATTTACATATTAAAGTTAGTTAGCCTTCTTTATCTTACCAAAGTGGACGTAAAGCCATAACGGCAGTGCATTTGGAAAAAGTCCACAATTTTACATTTGGGTATAAAACCGATTTCCTCGCATATACACATTTAGAAATCCACATCGAATTGCTTCAAATAATTAAGTTCTTATACTAAAGTTAATTTACCTTCTTCATCTTACTGAAGTTAGCATAAAGCTAAAACGGTTTTATACTTAAAAATTAATTAACCCTCACCATCTTACTCAAGTTGACATAAAGCCATTACGGCAGTGCATTTGGAAAAATTCCACAATTTTACATTTAGGTATAAAACCGATTTTCTTGCATATGCACATTTAGAAATCCACAACAAATTCCTTCAAATCATTAGCTCCACATATGAAAGTTTATTAACCCTCATCATTTTGCCCAAGTTGACATAAAGCGATAACGGCAGTGCTTTTGGAAAAAGTCCACAATTTTACATTTAGGTATAAAACCGATTTTGTTGCAAGGCATAACGGTAGTGCATTTAAAGAAATTCCACAATTTCACATTTAGGTATTAAACCGATTTTCTTGCATATACATATATAGAAATCCACTATGAATTCCTTTAAATCATCAGCTTTACATAATAAAGTTAACTAGCCCTCATCGTCTTACCAAAGTTGACATGAAGCCATAACGGCAGTACATTTGGAAAAAGTTCACAATTTTACATTTAGGTATAAAACCGATTTTCTCACATATGCACATTTAGAAATTCACAACGAATTCCTTTAAGTCTTGAGCTTCACATATTAAAGTTAATTAACCCTTACTATCTTACTCAAGTTGACATAAAGGCATAACGGCAGTGCATTTGGAAAAATTCCACAATTTTACATTTAGGTATTAAACCGATTTTCTTGATATGCACATTTAGAAATCCACAACAAATTGCTTTAAGTCATTAGCTTCACATATTAAAGTTAATTAACCCTTACCATCTTACTCAAGTTGACATAAAGCCATAACGGCAGTGAATTTGGAAAAATTCCACAATTTTACATTTAGGTATTAAGCCGATTTTCTAGAATATACACATTTAGAAATCCACAACGTGTTCCTTTGAATCATTAGTTCCACATATTAAAACTAATTAAACCTCACCATCTTTCCCAAGTTGACATAAAGCCATAACGGCAGTGCATTTGGAAAAATTCCACAATTTTACATTTAGGTATTAAGCCAATTTTCTAGCATATTCACATTTAGAAATCCACAACGAATTGCTTCAAATAATTAAGTTCTTATACTAAAGTTAATTTACCTTCTTCATCTTACTGAAGTTGGCATGAAGCTAAAACGGCAGTGCATTTCGAAAAATTCCACAATTTTAAGTTTAGTTATTAAACCGATTTTCTTGCATATGCACATTTAGAAATCCACAACGAATTGCTTTAAGTCATTAGCTTCACATATTAAAGTTAATTAACCCTCACCATCTTACTCAAGTTGACATAAAGCCATAACGGCAGTGCATTTGGAAAAATTCCACAATTTTACATTTAGGTATTAAGCCGATTTTCTAGCATATACACATTTAGAAATCCACAACGTGTTCCTTTGAATCATTAGCTCCACATATTAAAATTAATAAACCTCACCATCTTTCCCAAGTTGACATAAAGCCATAACGGCAGTGCATTTGGAAAAATTCCACAATTTTACATTTAGGTATAAAACCGACTTTCTTGCATGTACACATTTAGAAATCTATATAAAGTTGTTTCAAATTATTAAATTCCCATATTAAAGGTAATAAATTTTCTTCATCTTACTGAAGTTGGCATAAAGCCAAAACGGCAGTGCATTTGGAAAATTCCAGAATTTTACATTTAGGTATAAGACCGATTTGCTCGCATGTACACATTAAGAAATCCATATCAAGTTGCCTCAAATCATTAGCTTAACATATTAAAGTTAATTAACCCTCACCATCTCACTCAAGTTGACATAGACCATAACGGCAGTGCATTTGGAAAAAAATCCACAATTTTTCATTTAGGTATAAAACCGACTTTCGTGCATGTACACATTAAGAAATCCATATCAAGTTGCCTCAAATTATTAAGTTCACATATTAAAGTTAATTAATCTTCTTGATCTTACTGAAGTTGGCATTAAGCCAAAACGGCAGTGCATTTGGAAAAAATTCCACAATTTTACATTTAGGTATAAAACCGACTTTCTTGCATGTACACATTTAGAAATCCATATCAGGTTGTTTCAAATTATTAAATTCACATATTAAAATTAATAAATTTTCTTCATCTTACTGAAGTTGGCATAAAGCCAAAACGGGTGTGTATTTTAAAATTCCAGAATTTTACATTTAGGTATAAAACCGATTTGCTCGCCTGTACACATTTAGAAATCCATATCAAGTTGCTTCAACTTAATAAATTCACATATAAGAGTTATTAATTTTCTTCATCTTACTGAAGTTGGCATAAAACCATAACGGCAGTGCATTTGGAAAAATTACATAATTTTACATTTAGGTATAAAACCGACTTTCTTGCATGTACACATTTAGAAATCCATAGCAAGTTGCTTCAAATTAATAAATTCACATATTAAAGTTAATTAATCTTCTTCATCTTACTGAATTTGGCATAAAGCCATAAC
>NW_024393981.1:0-1798 GCF_016617805.1 Bactrocera tryoni
TTAACTAAAATCTGTTAAAGTAATGATTTAAGGCAACTCAATATCGACTGCTAAATGTGCATATAGAAGAACATCGACTTTATACCTGAATATAAGAATGCCGAATTCTTCCAAATGCACTGCCGTTATGGCTTTATGTCAACATCGGTAAGTTGAAGAAGTAAAATTAGCTTAAGTATGTTAAACTAATGATTTGAAGCAACTCAATATCGATTGCTAAATGTGTAATCACAAGAAAGTCAACTTTATACCTGAACATAAGATTGTTCATTTCTTCTAACTGCATTGCCGTTATGGCTTTATGTCAACTCCGGTAAGATAAAGAAGGCTAATTAACTTTTATATGGTAAATTAATGACTTAAAGCAACACAATATTGATTGCTAATTGCTTATACACAAGAAAGTCGACTTTATACCTGTATATAAGATTGTCAAATTTTTACAAATGCACTGCCGTTACGGCTTTATGTCAACTTCGGTAAGATGAAAAAGTTTAATTAACTTAAATCTGTTAAAGTAATGATTTAAGGCAATTCAATATCGACTGCTAAATGTGCATATAGAAGAACATCGACTTTATACCTGAATATAAGAATGTCGAATTCTTCCAAATGCACTGCCGTTATGGCTTTATGTCAACTTCGGTAAGATGAAGAAGGTTAATTAACTTAAATCTGTTAAAGTAATGATTTAAGGCAATTCAATATCGACTGCTAAATGTGTATACACAAAAAGTCGACTTTATACCTGAACATAGGATTGTCGATTTCTTCCAACTGCATTGCCGTTATGGCTTCATGTCAATTTCGGTAAAATGGAGAAGGTCAATTAACTTAAATCTATTAACGTAATGATTTAAGGCAATTCAATATCGACTGCTATATGTGCATATAGAAGAACATCGACTTTATACCTGAATATAAGAATGTCGAATTCTTCCAAATACACTGCCGTTATGGCTTTATGTCAACTTCAGTAAGATGAAGAAACATAATTAGCTTAAATATGTTAAATTAATGATTTAAGGCAATTCAATATCGACTGATAAATGTGTATACACAAGAAATTCGGCTTTATACCTGAACATAAGATTGTCGATTTCTTCCAACTGAATTGCCGTTATGGCTTTATGTCAACATCGGTAAGATGAAGAAGTAAAATTAACCTAAGTATGTTAAACTAATGATTTGAAGCAACTCAATATCGATTGCTAAATGTGTAATCACAAGAAAGTCAACTTTATACCTGTATATAAGATTGTCGATTTTTTCCAACTGCATTGCCGTTATGGCTTTATGTCAACTTCAGTAAGATGAAGAAACATAATAAACTTAAATATGTTAAATTAATGATTTAAGGCAATTCTATATCGACTGATAAATGTGTATACACAAAAAATTCGACTTTATACCTGAACATAAGTTTGTCGATTTCTTCCAACTGAATTGCCGTTATGGCTTTATGTCAACATCGGTAAGATGAAGATGTAAAATTAACTTAAGTATGTTAAACTAATGATTTGAAGCAACTCAATATCGATTGCTAAATGTGTAATCACAAGAAAGTCAACTTTATACCTAAACATAAGATTGTCGATTTCTTCCAACTGCATTGCCGTTATGGCTTCATGTCAACTTCGGTAAAATGAAGAAGGTTAATTAACTAAAATCTGTTAAAGTAATGATTAAAGGCAGCTCAATATCGACTGCTAAATGTGCATATAGAAGAACATCGACTTTATACCTGAATATAAGAATGCCGAATTCTTCTAAATGCACTGCCGTTATGGCTTTATGT
>NW_024393982.1:0-20451 GCF_016617805.1 Bactrocera tryoni
GAATAAATTTAACGTATTATTCATAGAACGTAAACTCGGCTATAACCTCGTAAGCGATGTCGACGTCAATAAAGAAGATTTCACATTGGAAAGCTGAAAAAATCGTAAATGTTAAGCTCTCTAATAATTTTTTTTAATGAAATACTTTTTGTCGAAAATTTTTCAGATTGTGTCGAAATAGAAACATACGTGTTCAATATTTTTCGTCAAAAAACAATAAAAAAATGTTTAGCCCAACAAAAAATAACCATGTAAATTTTGGATGAAATGACCCGAATTTTTATTTATATTTCGAGTGTTTTCTGTAAGTTGGTAGTACTGTTAGTGACATTTATATTTCACGTCAAAATATTCATTAGTATTTGAGATCGTTTTGTGAGGCTCCAAAATTGGTGTCTTCGATTATGTCTGATCCATCTCATACTGCATTGGTTAATCGTGATCATTTCGTCACATTTTGAAATAATATCGAGCTGCAACCACCCCATTCGGCTGATTTACCTTCGTGTAACTTCTGGCTATTCAGAAAATTTACATGACCACTCCGAGGACATCCTTTTAACTCAATTAAGAATACAAGGGCTGAATCGAAGAAGGCTCTGATAGCCATCACGTTCACCGTCATTCCAAGTGCTATGATGACTGGAAAATTCGTTGGCGTAAGTGAATTGAAGGACTTTTCAATTTGATCACCGTTTTAACGCGTACTAAAATGGAAACCTAAAAGGCCTCTTCCGGACTCTCCAACTCTGTATTTCAGACTTGCAAATTACTTTTTTTACACAATAGACATTAAATCGTCTGAGATCTTTTTTTACTTGTATTGGAAAATTTGAAATATTCAGAATTCAAATTGGATACAATTTCTATAGGTCAACTTTGCTGTTGTTGCTTCTGTTGTAGCGCCTGGTTTACTTTTGCCCAACTACATGTACATTGTCAAACAAAAACAAGGATTAATCTCAGTGCTGTACATAATTTTATAAGTGTCTATGAGTTTAAATGTTTCATACAGCCTGAACAGCTTTTGAATTTTGCTGAAATAAGTTCATGAGTACACTTTACACTTGACACTTGGCGGTTAGTATTGCACTCTAAATTTTAGTATTTTTTTCGAAAATATTTTTTTTAGAGTAAGAATTTATCACACTAGATCTAACCGCATATAAGTTAGCATACAAATACAGCAATTCATACATACAAACTTTAAACTCACTGAGTTTTATACCGGATGCTCTTTGTTTGCTTTTGAATTTAATTGCGATTTATACGCTACTTTAAATAGCGAAAGTAAAAACTGAATTTGAAAACTTGTTTTCTGGGAAGCTTTTTGTGTTAAATAACAGTATTTTCTGTATTTTATACGAATATGCGTGTGCTAATAAGGGCCAGCTGTGCAGTGAGCACATGCAAATTAGTTCTAATAAATTTAATGTAATCTACGCCACATAAGGTCTTTCGCTACTGCAGCAACCACTTATAAAACAGAATTTACCCGGAAAAATTTTACTCAGCGTCAGAAAATATAACTATATTTCTTTCTCGCAAAATATA
Source organism: Bactrocera tryoni (assembly GCF_016617805.1). Taxonomy (NCBI): domain Eukaryota; kingdom Metazoa; phylum Arthropoda; class Insecta; order Diptera; family Tephritidae; genus Bactrocera; species Bactrocera tryoni. Next base: position 1,555 of record NW_024393982.1, read on the forward strand.
AAGGAGGTTTGTTAAGTGAAGAAAAATAATATATTTTTTTCTGGCGGATGGCATTATATATACACTTGAAATTTTTCACTGAATTAAAACTAAAAAACAATTTCCTCAAACTATGTTAATCATTCATGATTTCCCATAGGCTACCCACGGCGTATACGTTACCGAGATAGGTGCAGAGGAGCAGTTAGCGAGTCATAAGAAATGTTTATAAATTTTATTTCAATCTACACTTACCTATATGAACGCTCAGAGTTATATTCTTAGGGGGTGCATTTTTTACCCACAATATTTACAGTGTGTATGCGTAACTTCCAAACAAAGCTAATGACTGAGGAGAGCATGCGTTCTGAATTCTTACATAATCTGTGAATATGAATATGAATACTACTAAGAGCAAAAAATAGTAAGACCTTGTGCATTATTTTTAATTCTTAATTTATTTTTCTGTGTGTCGTCTCTCTCAAAGTAATCTTCTTTGGCCCCAATACGCCAACACTTTTAAAATCCTCCAAGCTGTTGTAAAAGTCAATTACCGTAATAACCTTCAATGCGCATAGCCGTTTAATGTTTTCAATTGACTCCAAACGGTTTCCTCGGAGCGGTCGATTAAGTTTGCTGACTAGCCAGAAGTCATACGGAGCTAAATCAGGCGAATACGGTGATTACGGCACGATATTGGTTGAAAATTTGAGAAATACTTTAAACTCGACAATTGCGACTTTCATCTGGTGAACCCTTTGAAAAAACGGCCGCGTTGGTAGGAAAATTCCTTAAAGCACTTGGACGAAGGAAAAAAACTGAAAATTGGATTTTGGCAAGCATTTTTACCAGGAAAATTAAAATTTCAGTGAATATTTAGCGATATTCTTTTTTCAAATAGTTGTAATCTATTAAAAACCTTGTATTTAAGAAATACGTTTAAATACGGTGCACGTAGCCTAGCTAGCCTCGAGTACATAAGCTCTCAAGGCTGTATCTCCAAAACTATTACTGGAAGTAACTTGAAAATTTATGACGATATTGCAGAATTAAATAAGACAATAAAACAATTCGATTTTATGAAACCTGTAAACCCATTTAATCCTTTAATCGTCAATTCCCAAACACCAATTGCTTTTTATACCCTGAACAGGGTATATTAAGTTTGTCACGAAGTTTGTAACTCCCAGAAGGAATCGTCGGAGACCCTATAAAGTACATATATACATGATAAGTATGTTGAGCTGAGTCGATTTAGCCATGTCCGTCTGTCTGTCTGTCCGTCCGTCCGTCTGTATATATACGAACTAGTCCCTAAGTTTTTAAGATATCGTTTTGAAATTTTGCAAACGTCATTTTCTCTTCAAGAAGCTGCTCATTTGTCGGAACTGCTGATATCGGACCACTATAACATATAACTGCCATACAAACTGAACTATCGAAATCAAGTTCTTGTATGGAAAACTTTCACATTTGACAATGTATCTTCACAAAAGTTGGCACAGGTTATTTGTTAGGGCAACAATGTAATGTCCGAAAAAATTTTTCAGATCGGATTACTATAGCATATAGCTTCCATATAAATTGAACACTTAGTTACTAAAAGAAATGCACCTGTGAAGGGTATATTAGCTTAGGCGCAGCTGAAGTTAAAGTTTTTCTTGTTTTAATTGACATGTTGATCATCAGTTGATGTTGATGGCCGTTCTGGTTGTGTTTCATCGTCAACGCGTTCCCGACTCTTTGGATAATTTTCACCAATCAAAAACACTTTCTCCCGACAAACAATTATCACCGAAAACCGTTCCCAACATTCTGAACATTTCTGCCCAGAAATTTGATTCCGCCTACAAATTTAATGAAACTTCTTTGTTGAATGATGCACTTTATGTACTTCAGAAAGACAAGTGTATACTAAACACTAAAGATTATTTTGATGTGTCCTTTCGCACAGATTTCACCAACAGTCCTACCAACCTAAAAAAAAATATTTCGACAAATGAGCGCAAAATTTAAATTAAAAAGTCTTACTATTTTTTGCCCACAGTAGTATGTTGAAAAATTATTAACTAATGAAACGTGGCTACAATATTACACTGTCTTTTAATTTAATAATTAATAAGTAAATTAACATCCATTTAAAACGGGAACAAAAACTGCCGACAATTATGTAAAGGAGTGCAATTTGCCTTCATAATTAAATAAAAGATTAATTACTTAATGTAATCACTGAGCAAACAGCGGGATATATGATTACATGAGAAATGTAGGGAAAAGATATTTTTTAAATGAAAGTTCCAAGCGATAATGATTTCTTTAATTTTAAGTACAACCAAGCAATTGTTTGATGCACAACAACACAATGCTGTAAAAGCACAAAAATTTGTTTGCCAATTTATAGAATTATGTGGGAACAATAATGAAGAAAAACTCAAAACGTGGATAACTGTAAGAGGATTATGAAAGGTTACTGTGAGGATGGTAATCAAGCACTTTGAATTTTCTATAAACAATCAGTTATAATTGTAATAAACACCAATCAGGAGTAATTTTTGAGTTTATAAGGCTTTTGGTTATCGATTAGCTTTTTTATTCAGTGTTCAAAAACCAGATTTTCCAATAACGGTGAAACACAGTTTATCTAAATCGTCAGAAGCTCAGTCATTCATTCTATCTATATTTATGTGTGATTAATGGACACCAGCACCAGCACGATAATTGCTCCTATGTTAATACATACAAACACCTACATTGATATTAGCGCATATGCAACACTTCATTTGCTTGTCAATTATACTTAGTAGAACTGCATTTCATTTACTAGATATGTATGCGTGTAAACTACTTCAGCCAGTTTATATAACTGCTGAAAACGCACTGACAATATATTTTAAAAACTTTTCACATTTTGTTCACGACATTTACTGCTGAGCTCACATCGAAACGTGTTGGCAACTCATTTATCATGCAAATGGGAATTTTAAAATATATTCATGTCTATTTGTGATAGAAAGCTCGTTTGTGTTAAATTTTAAAACTTATTGTATGGCTTTAACAGAGAGGTGGGGGAACTTTATGAAAAACGAAAAAATTTATGTGCATACTCTAAAAAAAAACTCACAGAGTAAAATATTAATATCTCATTAAAAGTGTCAAATTCAAGGACTTTCAATGCACTTTGAACTATAATATTGCTTACTGAAAAGCTAAAATATTTTTCCTGGAATTTATTGGAGAAATATTAATAGAGTTTTTAATGACAAATATGTTTAAATATAATTTAGTTAACATAAGTACTACATGATCAAATATTCATGCTATAATTTTTTCAGCGAAGGGTGCATTTTTGCATAGGTTTTCTGCCAATTGCAGCAATTTATAGCATTTCAATACTATTTTTGTGAAATCTCAACTATTTATAATTTAAACTTTAATTAAATTTTGTGAGACACAGTCCAACAGGTATGTTGGCAGTTATGTGTACACTTTTACCAGCTGTTGAAATTTTCCTGTCATAGTTAAAGGTTATAAAGAGAAATCACCCTATCATCAATCTATAAGTTTATTTTTCTGAATGTTGAGTTTAGAAATTCAAATGTTATTTCATTATATTATCCTACTATTGTCACTTATTTCGTTACGAGAGTGTCTGTTAGATATGTCTATTCAACTTTTATACGCTGTCGTGTCGGTGAGATAAGACATTGCACACTTGCATTTCTTGCAGTTGCGTATACGCACTGTTGTATTGTGTTGGAGCAAACCAGCATTGTACTTATCGAATTTAAAAACTTGAATCAAAGCAATTTGTTGGCATATCATTTTGTCGCTTCATTCTCTTTCGTCGACACTTTTAAATCTGTTTTCTTTCTTTTATATATCATCGTTTTTATTTGATCTTTTGTAACGTTAAACATAAGTTATACTCATAATCCCTTTTGTCGGTAAAGCCATCTCTAAAAGTACAAGCTGCGTGACAATTGCTTATCTGGGGCGCCGGTTGTTGAAGTCATTACCACTCAGATATTTAAGCGGCAATTTCTCAAGAAGAAGGGGAGAAATTAAATTAACATTCTCTCTTACTGAAGTTCAGATATGTGTATATACACATGTACCTATTAAAATATACCCCACCAATTGTGGCAATTAAAGATACTATCAAACTATGAGATAAACTTACATAAGAAAAGCAATTTCCGGAGTGAAATCGTAGAAGTTCGCACACAATTTTAGCAGAATCAGTGAAGCAGTCAAAACTCATGAGTTTCTCTGTTACATAACACACAAATATTCATGGTTGCATACAACTACAACAGGTTATGTCTTTTTGCGAAAGCGTTAAGACGTAAATCATTTGCATGTATGAGCACAGAAATCTGTTTTCAAATATATAATGTATGAATGTACATATACATATACTATATATTCATTATATACTAAATATTCGTGTTGACTTTTGCACGCACTGTCACCTTAAATAAGTAACCGCGTGCTTTAACCAAAGTATTCTAGTGCCGACTAACCGAGTATTTCACCACTTTATGTGTTATGAACACTTGGCTGTCCACTAATTGGTGTTTCCGCTGCAACAAAATTCGCGACAAAAGCACTAACATTTTAAAGCATAGACACACAAGCACAAAAGTAAATATAACACACAAACAAACACACTCATATGAAGAGATGTTTATGTCTGGGTTAGACTTATCTCCGTTTCTGTTTTACTTTTGACCTGGACTGAAGAGAGAACGAACCGGTCACGCTTCCTTCTTTACAACAATACATCGAAACCAATTTATGTAAAATGTACTCGCATATCTTGAAAGAAAATTCAGCTTGTGCACAAATTATTTAAATAGGAGAGGATGGTTTTACAAAGTTCGAATGTTTAGCGTAAAAAGCTATCTTGCATGATAGACCCTGGTTTATAGGTGCCGGTATACTTGTGTTGAATACCTTCTTCTTCTTCTTTACTGGCATAGACAAAGCTTACACAATTATAGCCAAGTTAACAGTTAACAACTCGCCAGTCGCTTTTTCTTTTCGCTTTTAGGCCCCAATTCGAGATACGAAGTGCAGCCAGGTCCTTCTCCACCTGAACCGAGATCTTCCTCTTCCTATGCTTCCACCGGCGGGTACTAAATTGAAAACCTTCAAATAAAGTGTTCTCTTCCATCCAAACAACATGACTTAGCCAGCGCATCCGCTTTCTCTTGATTCGCTAAATTATGTCAATGTCGCTCTATATCTCGTAAAGCTCATCGTTTCACCGACTGCGGGACTCGATTTGAACGTGTTGCTATGGGTTTCAAGGCTGATATTGTTGTTGGTATAGGCATTGGTACATTTTCACTGCCGTTCAGCAAGATGTAGAAGTGCTTCTTCTATAATTTTAGTATGCTCTGAACAACAGCCACCAGGTCACCACTATGGGTTCTAAAAGAACATGCTCCGGTCTTGAAACCCTCCGTTTGTCGTCGCATCTTTTAGTAGAATGTTCGAGCATTACCCCTGTCCATATTCTCAAGCTCTTCATACCCACGTATTTCATCTATCTTTTTTTGCCTGTATATGCGTCTCGCTTCCCTCTTCAACTCTCGGTATCTATGCCATCCTGCACGGGTTGTGGTCGATCGCAACATTACGAGGTAGGCTGTCCTCTTTCTCTCCACTGCGTCAAGACAGTCCGCATCGTACCAACTGTTCTTTCGAACTTTACGAAAACCAATAGTGTCGCTTGCAGCTGTACGAAAGAAGTTTGAAATGCCGTCCCACAATTCACATTGACCACATCGCCTTTCTCTTCTCCCGAGGCATAGGGACAAATCAGTATTATGTTGAAAAGTTATGCACTGATGCGGATTCTAGTCAGACGCTTATTCAACGGACTGAGTTCCAGGACTCGACAACTGAGTCTTTCTCCCACCACGAATCTCACACCGATTGTAGTCATTCTTTATTTTCCATAAATTGATATCCCAGTCAAGTATGAATATCCACCTATAGAATGACGCCTTAAAATTTTAAATAACTGTATCCGTGCTCCGGGGTATCCTCACAAAATCTGTCCTAAGAATTCTTAAGGAAAGTGAGCGAAAGCCATAATCTCTGTAAATCTTCGTAAATCTTGAGAAACATAATGAGCATCTAGAATGAAATTTTACTTAATTACCCATAAATTATGTAAATGAATATTTAAGTTGTATAAACCTTCAACAGAGTATACCCAACTAACAGCCACATAGAAACTACCGATAGGAAGGCGAACATTCTTTAAATACAAAAATGTCAGAGCTTTTACAAGTTCTTTTATTATCTTTTATTATCTTGGAAACATTGAAGCCTTTTGAAGCCATAAAGCATTCTATAAGAAATGTTTTTCGAAAGTAATTTTCTAAAACAGTCAAAATAAAAAGTTCTTTACTATCAACTGCGCTGACTATTTTATTGTGTGCTTATAATTGGCATTGCAATTAAGAGTATGGTTAAATGAGTTAGCTCAAAATTTTGCTCTCTAACAAAAATTGCTATGTAGAACAATGATTTCAACAGCATCATTATGCTTCCTGCTAATTTTGCACCTAGTTGCAATAATTGCACAATTTGCTTGCTACAGTTTTCTAAACTACTGTGTGTGTGCGGGCAGCCTGGTATACGTTGATGTAAATATATTTCAGTATAGAAGTAGTATATCAATGCGGATCTAAGTTGCATATATGGAAACTACTATCAGCGAGTGTAACTAATTTATTCATAAATGCAACTCGCCCCTGTGATGAACAACAAAGTGGCTTAAGGAAACCGGTTGTGATTAGTTAATGTGTAATAATTTTGCAGGTAGAGACCAGGCTTCCAAAATAGTAGTATGCTATAATTGCTCAATTGACACTTAAGCGGTATTTCTACAACAGAACACAGGTCGCAGCTACCACGACTACTGTTCTTTCACTGTCATTCGAAAACCATTTTTAGTATTTTCATATTCACAGTTCACCATATCTTTAGAAAATTTGTATGACATTTTAGCCTTAAATTAGCATAACGGTTATTTTCGAAATCCGGAAAAATTTTCAGTTGACATGACACAGTACCTATAGACTTGATAAAAAAATATACAAAGGTCTTATTCTTATGAAAAAAACGCATCTACAAAAATGTCTCCACCGGACCTAGAATTTTTAATATTAAGCGTTTACAAAAAATTTTTGAAGAAATTTATGCAAATGGAAGGTGGGAAGAAATGAAATTCAAAGATGTGTAAATAAAAACGATTCACAGGCAAATATTTACAGTGAGTTCTTTTTAATTTTTCGCCCCACAACGCTATGGGCGATTCTCGACTACCTCTATTTATCTAAACAACAAAGGCAACAAGAAAGAACATAATAAATGCATGACGGAATGCCAAAAGAACAACATTATTTACTTAGCCGATTTTTTTTCATTCAGATATAACTTATTCGTGTATATCTTCATTTGTGGGATTCAAAGCAGTCGGTATGCATTTTATTTTACTTTGCTGAATGTTTGTATTCATTTTCTTTCTTAAAATGTTTAGTATTTATTAGGTTAGGTAAATTCATTTCTTACTGCCTGTTTGTTTGCACGATATCCGCCCCACAATTTTTTTGTTTAAAATGTAATTAAATATTAGAATTTTCTCTAAAAAGTAATTATAACGTAATAAGGGGGTACTAACACATATACGCATATTCTGACAACAAATAGGTATAATGCTAATATGTACCCACATATATATCATACAAAAAGGCCAGAAGTATGCATTACGTCCTACGTATTGTGTATGTTAAGAGCAAATGGGAAAGCGAAAACCTCAGCTGTTATTGGACCAAACACGAATAATGAAAGGAAGCTGACTAATTGGAATTGTTAAAATTATTACATCGAAATGACAGCTGAGCTAAACCGATGAAGACAATGAGACAGCAAACAATTAAGTTAACACGCGCTTGTGTGAAAGACTCGTAAAATGTCAATCATTTCACTCAAATGAGCGTCAACGGCAGCCCCTAAAACTCACAATAAAATCCGCAGCTTGTTCAATTTGCGGAGGAATTTTTGCTCAAAAAAGATGTGTTGCAACGCACTGGAACGAATTGAATTATTTCAACGAACACACATTCACACTCCCTTGCACTCGTTTCTCTACTCCCACTTTACTACCATTGCACTAAAAATTGTGAAATTATATAACCAGATACATTAATAATAATTTGAAGGTCAGTATAAAGAGGCAGATCATTACCAAATATTCCCCTATATACTAGTTTAAACCTTAACTGATGTGAAGTACTTTCCAGCAGATTTTTCAATAAACAAGGCGTCCTTAGATATCGTGACCTACTGTATTCTCGTCTCAGTTTCATAAAACAAGCTTAGTAAAGTCCTGGTTAATGGCCGTCATGTGTTCTTTCACTCACTTGCTTGTGCTCGTGTACCTCTGTTCCGCGGTCACAGAAATTACACAGATTTGGGGTACAATAACCTAATATGTACGTACACCTTAGTCGCAACTGACATAAAAATTCGGGTTAAAAAAAAAACGATGTTTTTATTATTTTATTAAATTCTACAACATCACAAGAATATTGTCCTAAATCTTCAAGTTGATCCGCGTAATAGTTTCAGAGATATAGCATTGAGAACTTGTGAGCTCGAAGCAAGCTGGGCTAAGTGATTTGTCTTTAAACGCGTTTTTCTCGAAACTGTGTTCTTGAAGTCTGTTGGCAAGATTTCTCGAGAACTTCTCAAACGATCTTCACGAAATTTTATACAGGTCTTTGAGATACAATTTTTAAAATTTGGACGAAGGATTTTTTTTCGAATAAAACTATTTGAAAAAATTATGTCCCGAAATTTTAATTTTTTTGTAAAACTGTCTGCCAGAAATCCAATTTTAAATCTTTTTAAGGTTTTGACTAAAACACGTATTTTTTGTTCACCTTAGATGATCCTGTAAAAAGTCATCTTGCCAACGCGGGCGCATCTTTTCTCCGAGGGGTCAACGGAAATGACGTCGCAACGGCCGAGTTTAAAATATTTTTTCCAAAAATTTCAGAATTTTTTTGTTAATAGTGTATGTTTGTATAAATACAAAATTCTCATAAAATAATTATTTCTTTATATGAGAAAAAAATTGTGAAAAAGGGTTTTTTTTTACCAAACCCCTTAATTTGTTACGGGAGAAAAATTGCCTTTGAAGCATCTATGCCCAGGAATCCATGATAATAAGAGGTTTTTTATTTTTTTGTGGCAACCTTCTTAAGCCGTATCATTGTTCATTTGATTTCAAGGGACGAAATTGCCGAAAGTATCGCCTGACTATTACTCATAATGACAAAACTTTTCTCCTGAAAATTTTCTGTACACATCTGCAAACTGCGTAGACCTCAGCTTTAAAAATGATGGGAAACCTGCTCATGGGCATTGGCAGTTTGGTGCGTGGATCTATTATCCAAACCCCAATTTCATTTGCCGTGTTAGAGTCGTCTGTATAACATAGCATGGGGCTGTTGTGAATGTACACCTCGGAAATGGCCCTAGGCAAGATGCCATGTGTAAAATGTCCCAAACGATGACTTGCTTCTCAACGCTCAGTAACCTGTTCTTTCCAAGGTGTCCCAGGGATCATATTCTCTTCTTAAGGCTCAAAAAGTAGTCGCTGAAAAAATATTTCCCGCAAATGAGGAGCACAAGATAGCAAGAAATGTCTGTTTTGAATGTTTCGAGGAGTTACACTACCTAATCGATGTCGAAATATTGAAGGACTGTTGTATTACTAGTTCTTTCAATACTCTTCAGTCTATGAATATGTAAAACAGCAGAACATCAATTTAACTACATTAATCAATTATATCGAACGAATAATCTTTAACCACCACCGCTTTCTTACATTTCATAAAACTGATTATAAATGACGTGTCCCATTAATCTGCAGCGAAATTTATTTTTATCGTTTTTTCATTATTTAATGTGCCAGTGAAAGTCAAAATATGCCTATATTCGTTAAAAAAATATTGATAATACCTATATTAATAGCACGATTTTATGCCTCTTAACAGAAGATTAATTTTATTTTCTGTTTTCTCCCAGAACTCCAGAACACAGTAAAATAAAATTCGATGACAAAGACCGCAGACATATTACCGAAATTTGGCGTAATTATTAATTCTGGTCACAATGCAGACCCGACGGAAAACACACAACCAACTAAGCATTGACTTCCAGCGGTCTAACGCTCCCACTATCATTACACACTCTTAGGCGTATTTTCAAATACGAGGAATACACTGCCTCGCGGGCCTTTTGGGAAATGCGCTCGTCATTTTAGGTGAGTAGAATAATGTAAATCAAATGTGTTCCGCAAACAATAAATGCGTATGTGTGTTAACTGACTGAACTTGTTTGTTTGTGCTCATTTGAATAACTGACCTCGCAAACACTCATATTTATGTACCCATATGCTCTTGTAGTTAACAAATAAGTGCAGGCAGTGGGTGTGTGAGATAACAGCTTAATGGGTTTGCGGATGCCAGCACAAATCCAAAATTAGTGCAAAATATTGTCCCGCTCTGATTGTGTTAAAATAGTAAATTTGCGAAAACGTTCATGATTTGCCATAATTGTAAGAATTACTTTTAACCGGTGATGCAAGGAGAGGTAGTTCTTTCAATAGTCTTTTTTCGACAGATCGCAAATGCCTAAAGAAGTAACATAAAAAATATTATAAAATGCAGCCAAATTACTATTCATCGGTCTTTAATTTATTCCGTTCGCTATCAGTATTGCTCAGCAACAAAAGTGAATATAATGAATGTTTGCAGGTGTAAAACTGTAACAAAAGTGTTGAGGCGTGTTCAGGTGTATACAAGCGTGCCGACGTTGAGTGCTCTTCACGTGTAGAATCTGCAAGTTCTCAGTTAAAATAGAATGTATACTACGGCTTGAACGACTTCAGCATGTGGGGTATACATATGTTTACTTATGAACGCATGTGTACAAGATTGAGTACGTGAACGGGCTAGTCAGGTGACAGGCTGCATACCAAACGCGTTTTGTTGAGCACCTACGTTATTTTGGTGGCAAGTGGGAAGTCAAGGCCATGCAGTAGTAGTAGTCTCTTTGCACATTCCTTTCTTTTGCAAACCACTTCATCCGATAGCCATTGTGTCTTGCAATTGCATGTACTACAACATGGTATATCGACTAGCCTGGTACTTATCACAGTTGTTATTTTCTTCCATTCAAAGGGAATCTTTGGTTGTAATTGCATTCTTATTCTCACACACACACTTTCACAGTTGTGTGTGTACAATTGCAGATTTATTAGCCGGAAAACTGTCCCGTGCTTTTTTTCCAAATCGACAATTTGGTTCAGATGACTTCAAGGGTATTACCTTTAGAAAGGAGCTCTTCGTTTACTCCAAAATTATATTTTATACAAAGAGCATAGGTATTCTTGCATGTCAAAGTCACATCTCGTTACCAGAAAAAATGGTAGAATTTTATTCAGCACGAAATTCACAAATGTACATTTATATATGTACATATATTAAATTTTAGATCTTGTTTAAGACTCTCAAATCTTATACCTTATCCTTATGCCATTGTGCCAATGAGCCAAATATGGATTTCTGGCCACAAACCAGCACTTGACATTCACACAACAATCTCTGGGCGGGTGAGTGTATTTCCGGAAAGATGTGAATATAGCCACAAAAATATGTCCCCCTTAGGTACTTACTTGCACATAAATTTACAGTGTGAGCTACTAATATACCATGTCCCTTTAGCTTAATCCATCAAAGTTTTTCTAGTATATTGAATTTTTCCCTCTGCAAGAAGTAGCCTATGTATAAATGTTTTGAAAGAAGGGCATTTAAAAAACAATTAAGAAAAGTTCATTGCCTGGAATAAGTTTAAAAGGGTGGGTGAATGCCAGAGAAAATTATAAAACACAAGAGAGGTCTCGCTAAGGCCATAGAGATACGAGGAAAGGCACTAAGAAACGCGGAGAGACAGTGAGAGCTAGCGGAAGAGGAAAATACAATTAAGAACTTAGGATATATCCAATAACAGCAAAGTAGAATGAGCGGAAGCAGATACGGGATGGCAAAATTACATAAAGCCAGTGAGAAGCTCAGTGAACCGGGGAGAGGCAATGGAAATCGGTAAGGGTAATGCGAGCAGCGGGAAGGCATTAAATGAAAGCTGATGAGGGGAAAAAAGAAACACTCTTTTTTATAGTAGGATGCAAATTTACCAAATTCGAGGGCAGTCAAAGCCGAGAAGAGCCAGTGAGAACCGGGGAAACTGAGCGAGTTCAGTGAGATTTTATAACGGGTGATTCAAGTAGAGATACTTCTTTCAAAAGCCTTTTCCTCATCGTGAAAACCGAGAAAAGTCAGTGGGAACCGGGAAATCCAAGTAGAGGTATCTTAAAAGCCTTTTTTGACAGATCACTCTGCCCAATACGCAGTGAAGAAAATATAGCAGCCTTAGCTGAGAGTGCATACGAAGACCATGCAGAGTCGATTCAGCGCCGTTTGCAGCAACTCGGACAGTCTTATGAAACAACTTTGCAAATTTTACGTGGAGTTTTTAAATTGAAAGCGAACAAAATATAGCTTGTGCCAGAACTGAAGCCGCTCGACCTTTCCAAACGACATCGCTTCGCTCTATGGGCTTTTGAAAAGTTCCAAGAAACTCCGAGGTTTTAAGAAAAATTTTGTTCAGCGATGAGGTCCATTTCTGGCTCAATGCGTATGTAAACAAGCAGAATTGCCGCATTTGGAACGAAAAGTAAAAAGTTGTCATTTCACCCAGAAAAAAACAAAGGTTTGGTATGGTTTGTGCCCGGTTCATACAAGACTGCGTCACTTCCAACACATTGCATCAATCAATGGATTTATTGAGAGAACACTTTGGTGAGCAAATGTTTACAAGTTTTGAGCCAGTCGATTGGCCACCAAGATCGTGTGATATCGCACCGATGGACTTTCTCCTATGGGGATATGTAAAGTCTAAAGTATATTCAAATAATCACGCTTCGATTCAGGCCTTGGACCGAAACATCACGCGTGTCATTCGCCAGTTGCTAGTTGAAATGCTCGAGGGAGTCATCGAATGATAATCAACATTCACCACTAAATTTGAAGTATTTATGTTTTTTCTTTAGAAAAATAGAAAACTTAGAAATGAATTACCCATATATTAAAACCCGTTTCGGTTTTATTTTTATGACATAGACTGTTTCATTTACATTTTCAACCGAAACACGTGTTTTATTTTTTTTTTAATGATACACATTTTAGAGCAGCACTTGCTTTTGCATTGCTTTCACACCTACATATAAGCAAGTGGATGTATTCTTGCTATTTCTGCTGATGTTACAATTAAACGCACACCTTGAGACAGTTAGTGATGCATAGTACACATGTGTGTTAATATAAATGTTGAAGGACTTAGCCATGTGCGAGTAGTTGCTTTAACTTAAATGACTTACAACTTTGTTTTCATACTATCTGGTTCTACTAAGTATCAGGAAAAAGTTAAAAATAAATTGAGTTTTGTAATTCGGGATAAGCGAAGAGTTGCAAAATGTTGCTTTAATTTATATAAAATTCGTCACATATCTATAGAGGCCCTACATACAATATATAAAATTAATATATGCAGTATATAACGGAACATGGATTAATTTGTATACATGCAACGAAAGATCTGTGGGATTTGTAAACCACAACTTTGACATGGCTTAGCTTGTTTTTCACTCATGTCCCCTTAATGAAACCGTTCGCCAATATACATATGTTCGTATGTCGTTTGTCGTGTTTGCAACATCCAACATATTTGCGTAACAGATTACAACAACGCAAAAAGTTTAAATTCGTGTCAAACTGGGTTGAAATGAGTATGTTTGTGTGGATGTGTTCGAGGACACAACTAAGCCCAAATAAAAAACTGCCAACGCAAAAGTAAAGAAAGCGTTTTGTTCTCTCTAAGCACTCTTTAAAACTCGTATGACTTTGTTTACAATGGCACTGAAGATTTGTCACTCAACGCAGCATTTTTTATGGTCTCTCTAAAAAAAATTAACATTTGGTAAAGGAAAAGTGGCTCCATTTCATCAAGTAGAGTGGTTGTATGGTAAATGACACCTCGACTTAAAAATCCTAGTATCTACCTATATTTGTATACACTGACCTAATGAACATACCACTGTGAATAAAAAATGTTACTACTTTGTTCATAATTTTAAAATTCCTAATTTATTCTTCAAAATCTATATCGTCACCATTAAAAATAATCCCCCTTGGCAATAATACACTTGTGCAAATGAATAGCGTTCAATGCGCATAGTGACTCACGTTTAATGTCTTCTATTGACTAAAAACAGTTTCCCCGGAGCGGCCATTTGAGTTTGCTGAATAGCCAGAAGTCACAAGGAGCTAAATCAGACGAATACGGTGGTTGTGGCACGATAGTGGTTAAAAATTCGGCGAAAAACTTACGAAGAATCAATGCAGTAAGCGACAGAGCACCATCGTGGTGCAAAAATCAATTGTTTTTGTGGTTCGACGTGGCTTTTTCGTCTTCGACTCATCTTTGCCACGATATTTGGCGGATTGAGCGGCTGATCCTGGTCGAATAGATCTGAGGTTCGTCGCCAGTAATAATACGTTTCTCCTGGTAGTCGTAAAGCATCATTTCACAGTCTTTAGCGCGACGCTGCTTTTCGAAAAAAATGTAGTGATTTTGGAACCAATCGTGATTTCACATTGTTTAGGCGCAAATATTCTTTCAAAACAGTTTTCTCTAATCCTTTCGATATTTAACGATGCCACTAAAATCTCTGACTACTAGTTGTCGATTTTCAAGTATCAATTCTTTTAATTTATTGACGTGTTGATCATCAGTCGATCTTAATCGCCGTCCTGGACGTGGTCGTCCGTCAACGCGTTATCGACCCTCTTTGAATAATTTGTAATAATCAAAAACTGTTTGCTCGCAACAAACAATTATCACGAAAGACCTTTTCCAACTTCTGAACTTTTCGACACCAGAAATTTGATTTCGAACCTAAAATTTAATCGACCTTATTTTTTGAATAATTGCACTCATGCACGAATGCACTTTATATGTACTTCAGAAGGAAATAGGTTTAGTTAAAGCCTAGTCTTAACTACAAATATTCAATATAGGTGGTATTAACGGGCAACTGAGAAAGGAAGATAACTGTCTCAAGACTAATGATTAACGAAGTTGTAGTTTACGACTATTCCCAAAGGAAGGGACTATGGAGAGTTTGGAAGGAAAGTTCTGAGAAAGATTTAGTACGTTGCTCTCATGAGTGAATCGGGAAAATTTGGAGAAAATAAGGTTAGGGGTGACTAAGATATGCCATATTCACAATTAAAGTATAGATTATTCTTACCAACCTTAATCTGGTTACAAATGTCTTCGAATCTTGTTATATTAAAATCGGTTAAAGAATTACCATATATACAGGTACATAGCTGAATTGCGACGTTTGATAGGTCCGACTCTTTTTTGATTAAAACTAAAATTTTGTATGAAAGGGTGCACACGTAGGTTGCTTTTATATTTCGGGATTAAAGAGCAAAAACAAATTTTTATCATCGAAAATCGCTTGACGATTTTTTCCAAAATATTCTACATTAAGATCTATACACTTGCGCATGCACTTGAACCAATTTTCGAAGCACTTTCGGCACTCTGATTGAGTTACCTCCAAAACATTAGTTTATAACTTTTTCCTACGGGAATAAAAAAAAGTCATTTTAGTGTCAAGTCAAGACTTTACGGTGAACCAATCAATAAGTCGATGTTTAAAGTGCTCAAAAATGCAGTTTTTTCCTTCGATGTGGGAGAGCTCGTATTGTCATGATGGAAAATTATCCATTTTCTGCGGTTAGTTTTCCTGATTTCTTGCAATACAACCCGCAAACAGATGGTTTTATATCCCTCAGATCATATCGTTCTGCGTTGTTTTAGTAATTTGGGTGCGATATATCCAGCTGTTCCAAGAAAACAAGCAACTATTTGCTGGGAACTGCAATTTCGGTTGGATTCGGCTCATCTTGAAATAATCATACTACTGCGGTTGCATTATCTCTCACAATTTCAAATACCTGTTTCGAAAAACAGTTGTCGTATTTTTCTAATATTTCACTCAACTATGGAGCCTTGTTTTGAGCGATCGACAAATTGTATGGGACTCAACGTGAATTTTTTTTTTACTGTCAAGTGTCCATGCATGATTAAATGTATTCTGCTGCCACTAATGCCTATAGTTGTTTCAATTCGCCCTCAATTGAATTCACCATACCACCAATCAACCCCTGTCATCGTCAAAAATTGAATTAAGCTCATCTATACACTCTTGTCAATCCACTCCGAAAATAATAACAGTAGAGTTCATTTACTAGTATATTACGTAGAATTAAAAGTAATGCATTTCTAATTTAAATTACCAATACCTTGAACAATTATTGAATCAATTTTAAATTCATCTTATATTTTTTCACAGTGGTCGTCGCCAACCAGCAGATGCATTCCACCATCAACCTGCTTATTATCAATCTAGCCATTTCCGATAAACTCTGCTTGGGTGGCCATTGTGACATCGGCCATACCCGTGGCGTTATCGCACTCCATTCAACTATACTATTTCAAAGGACGCAATTACACAGCGTGTGTCTTTTCATCGCACGAGGTAATCTGGAATCTCTTTGCTTTCCAGGCAAGTGACACACTTTTTGTAACAGGCTCCTTTTCACTGAACATAAAGTGAATTCGACACATTGTTCTTGCGATAGTGTCAGTTTTCTTTTAGTCAAGTTAGAAGTAATAGATATACACTTTATTTTATTGGTGAATGGCACAAGCCGGGAAAAAAACGTTGTTTTTCTCCCAGAATTTTCTAAATAATAATATTATGTCGGTCTGAAAGTTAAAATTATGTATGCCATAGAATATCTCACCTATTAACCCGACATCTCATTAATTCTAGACTTATAACCTACATCGGGATTTTAAATTGTAGATAATTCTTTCAAGGAGCAGGTCAGGATGATAGTTTTCATGAATCTGAAAAATATAACTGGCTCCGTGTGTGAAGATGTAATCTCCGTGTCATCTACATCTCAGAATGAACGTCTGTCAACTACGTCCAGCTCGTACATAGGCGACTAAAATATCGATCAGCTGAGCATAATGGGACTAACGATGACGGAAGTGCGTCCACTGGTGAAAAAAGGAAACAGATGTCCTCGGAAAAATGGCGATAATACTTTAAAGATATCAAATTTTTATTGGCGTAGACACCGCTTACGTGGTTATAACCGAGTTTATAACAGCGCGTCAGTCGTTCTTCCTTTTCACTGTTCGGAGCCAATTGGAGATTCCAAGTGGAGCCAGGTCCTTCCCAACCTGTTCTTTTCAAGTAGAGTGAAAGTCTTCCTCTACCACTGCTTTATCCGGCGGGTACTGTGTTGAATACTATTAGGGCTGGAGTGTGTTCATCCGTTAGGACGACATGACCTAGCCAGCATAGAAGTCGTCTCTTAATTCGTTGAACTATGTCAATACCATAAATCTAACGCAGAACCTTTCTCTCGAAAACTCGTAACGCCGACTCCTTAGCTGTCGTCATCGTCCAAGCCTATGCACCGTATAGTAGGACAAGGATGATGAGTGACTTATAGAGTTTGGTTTTGGCAAGAGTTATTCTGCGTTGGATTTCGGGGCTGACGTCTCTGACTTCACAGTTATGAAAGACAACAGTCGTTTGATTAATTACAGGAGATATTTCGACCTATTTTCGTTCACAACCAAACCCGTATCAGACGAGATTTTGTTTACCTTGGAACCAACATTAACACCAACAACAACGTCAGCCAACTCGTAGGATTAAAATATTGATCAAACGGGCAAAATGGAGCTAATGAGGGCCGGTGTCGAAAAAACGAAAAAGGAGTCCTCGCCAAATAGCGTAGACCTTTTGAAAATTTTTCGATGGGAAAGTTAACTCTGCAGGGATATCAGGTAGAATAGAATAGTTTACAAGATCACTCGGATTCATCGCGCATGACGCCGTAACTTTTAACCAACGCATAATATGTAAAAAATGTGTGGAGCTACTGAAGAAAAAACATTCATCATGCACATTTCTATACACTCTAACCTACAACAAGTAAATAGGACGAAATATTGCTCCATGTAGAAATCAAACAGATAAGTATATTGACTGAATTGCTAAGAGTACTTGCTACTTACTACTACTTAAAGGCACTTGCACAGCTGCGGCAACCACTTGTATGTATGAATTTATATAAATATACTTGCACTTATGTTTAAAGGGATTTGTGTCAGAGAAGCATACTGTGGCATTTTTCGCAGATTATTCGCACAATTGTCGTGCTCATATCGCTCTCCTCAGCGGATCAGTAAATAATCTAGGTTCAATATATGTATGAAAAAAGTATTGTCTTTTCATTGAATTGTGACGTTTGCCGAAAGCACTTACAACTCTTAACGTAGAGCTTATTCGTGGTCGGGGTGACCCAATCATGCAGTTGTGTGGGAGACAAAACACTTTAAAATACTTGCGGATGGTAAGGGTCAATACGAGAAAATCTCGAACCCTTATATAGTTAGGTGCTAATGCATGTCATTCGACCAAAGCTTATTCTAGTTTTAGTTTTCTCTTTCTTATATTTAAGCTAATTTTCGAATTTTAGAAACTATACCTAGCCTATTATGGGGCCAGTTAGTAATAAGTTTGTGCTAGTCGAACATAGTTATTTTTAGAATCACAAGGAGCGTTTCAAAGTAAACAGGATTTTTTGAATCTAGCGTCCCCTGGTGGCGCCA
>NW_024393983.1:0-13035 GCF_016617805.1 Bactrocera tryoni
AAATTGATTTTTGGGTACATACATATTATGCAATCGATATCAAGTTGCGTACAAATATGAACTTTGCATATTTATGCTAATTAGCCGTATTGCTGTTATTGGAGTTGTCATAGAGTTGTCGTATAGCCATAACGACAGTGTATTTAGAGCAATTTCAAAATCTTATATAAGATGTAGTATCGATTTTTTAGTATATACACATTAAGAAATCGATATCGAGTTGCGTAGAAATATGAACCTTACATATTTCTGTTAATTAGCCGTTTTGATGTTATTGGAGTTGTCGTGGAGATGCCGTATAGCCATAACGACAGTGTATTTGGAGCAATTTCACAATCTTATATTAAGGTGTAGAATTGATTTTTCAGTACGTACACATTAAGCAATCGATATCAAGTTTCGTAAATATATGAACTTTACATATTTGACAAAGCAATCGATATCAAGTTGCGTAAATATATGAACTTTACATATTTAAACTAATTAGCCGTTTTGAAGTTATTGGATTTGTCATAGAGTTGTCATAGAGTTCTCGCATCACCATAACGACAGTGTATTTAGAGCAATTTTACAATCTTATATAAGGTGTAGAATCGACTTTTTAGTACATACACATTAAGCAATCGATATCAAGTTGCGTAAGAATATGTACTTAACATATTTATGCCAATTAGCCGATTTGATGTTATTGGAGTTGTCGTATAGCCACAACGACAGTGTATTTAAAGTAATTTCGCAATCTTATATTAAGGTTTAAAATTGATATTTTGGTACATGCACATTAAGCAATCAATATCAAGTTGCGTAAAAATATGAACTTTACATATTTATGCCAATTAGCCATTTTGATGTTATTGGAGTTGTCATAGAGTTGTCGCATCACCATAACGACAGTGTATTTGGAGCAATTTCACAATCTTATATAAGGTGTGCAATCGATTTTTTAGTCCATACACATTAAGCAATCGATATCAAGTTGCGTAAGAATATGTACTTTACATATTTATGCTAATTAGCCGTTTCGATGTTATTGGAGTTGTCAATGAGTTGTCGTGTAGCCATAACGACATTTTATTTGGAGCAATTTCACAATCTTATATTAAGGTGTAAAATAGATTTTTTACTACATACACATTAAGCAATCGATATCAAGTTGCGTAAAAATATGAACTTTACATATTTATGCTAATTAGCCGATTTGATGTTATTGGAGTTGTCAATGAGTTGTCGTGTAGCTATAACGACGTTGTATTTGGAGCAATATCACAATCTTATATTAAGGTGTAAAATAGATTTTTTACTACATACACATTAAGCAATCGATATCAAGTTGCGTAAAAATATGAACTTTACATATTTATGCTAATTAGCCGTTTTGATGTTATTGGAGTTGTCAATGAGTTATCGTGTAGCTATAACGACGTTGTATTTGGAGCAATAGCACAATCTTATATTAAGGTGTAGAATTGATTTTTCAAAACATACACATTAAGCAATCGATATCAAGTTTCGTAAATATATGAACTTTACATATTTATATAAGCAATCGATATCAAGTTGCGTAAATATATGAACTTTACATATTTAAACTAATTAGCCGTTTTGAAGTTTTTGGAGTTGTCATAGAGTTGTCGCATCACCATAACGACAGTGTATTTAGAGCAATTTCACAATCTTATATAAGGTGTGGAATAGATTTTTTAGTCCATACACATTAAGCAATCGATATCAAGTTGCGTAAGAATATGTACTTTACATATTTATGCTAATTAGCCGTTTTGATGTTATTGGAGTTGTCAATGAGTTGTCGTGTAGCCATAACGACATTTTATTTGGAGCAATTTCACAATCTTATATTAAGGTGAAAAATAGATTTTTTACTACATACTCATTAAGCAATCGATATCAAGTTGTGTAAAAATATGAACTTTACAAACTTCTGTTAATTAGCCGTTTTGAAGTTATTGGAGTTGTCATAGAGTTGTCGCATCACCATAACGACAGTGCATTTCGAGAAATTTCACAATCTTATATTAAGGTGTAGAATTGATTTTTTGGTACATACACATTAAGCAATCGATATCAAGTTGTGTAAAAATATGAACTTTACATATTTCTGTTAATTAGCCGTTTTGAAGTTATTGGAGTTGTCATACAGTTGTCGCATCACCATAACGACAGTGTATTTAGAGCAATTTCACAATCTTATATAAGGTGTGGAATCGATTTTTTAGTCCATACACATTAAGCAATCGATATCAAGTTGCGTAAGAATATGTACTTTACATATTTATGCTAATCAGCCGTTTTGATGTTATTGGAGTTGTCAATGAGTTGTCGCGTAGCCATAACGACATTTTATTTGGAGCAATTTCACAATCTTATATTAAGGTGAAAAATAGATTTTTTACTACATACTCATTAAGCAATCGATATCAAATTGCGCAAAAATATGAACTTTACATATTTATGCAAATTAGCCGTTTTGATTTTATCGGAGTTGTCATAGAGTTGTCGTATAGCCATAACGACAGTGTATTTGGAGCAATTTCACAACCTTATATTAAGTTGTAGAAATGATTTTTTGCTACATGCGCATTAAGCAATCGATCTCAAGTTGTGTAAGAATATGAAATTTACATATTTCTGTTAGTTAGCCGTTTTGAAGTTATTGGAGTTGTCATAGAGTTTTCGCATCACCATAACGACAGTGTATTTAGAGCAATTTCACAATCTTATATAAGGTGTGGAATCGATTTTTTAGTCCATACACATTAAGCAATTGATATCAAGTTGCGTAAGGATATGAACTTTACATATTTCTGTTAATTAGCCGTTTTGAAGTTATTGGAGTTGTCGTATAGCCACAACGACAGTGTATTTGCAGCAATCTCACAATCTTGTATTAAGGTGTAAAATTGATTTTTTCGTACATATACATTAAGCAATCGGTATCAAGGTGCGTAAGAATATGTACTATACATATTTATGCTAATTAGCCGTTTTGATGTTATTGGAGTTGTCGTATAGCCACAACGACAGTGTATTTAAAGTAATTTCGCAATCTTATATTAAGGTGTAAAATTGATTTTTTGGTACATGCACATTAAGCAATCGATATCAAGTTGCGCAAAAATATGAACTTTACATATTTATGCAAATTAGCCGTTTTGATGTTATCGGAGTTGTCATATAGTTGTCGTATAGCCATAACGTCAGTGTATTTGGAGCAATTTCACAACCTTATATTAAGTTGTAGAAGTGATTTTTTGCTACATGCGCATTAAGCAATCGATATCAAGTTGTGTAAAAATATGAACTTTACATATTTTTGTTAATTACCCGTTTTGAAGTTATTAGAGTTGTCATAGGGTTGTCGCATCACCATAACGACAGTGTATTTGGAGCAATTTCACAATCTTATATTAAGGTGTCAAATCGATTTTTTGGTACATATATGTACATAAGCAATCGATATCGTATAGCCATAACCACAGTGTATTTGGAGCAATTTCACAATCTCATACTAAAGTGTAGAATCGATTTTTTAGTACGTATACATTAAGCAATCGATATCAAGTTGCGTACAAATATGAACTTTGCATATTTATGCTAATTAGCCGTATTGCTGTTATTGGAGTTGTCATAGAGTTGTCGTATAGCCATAACGACAGTGTATTTAGAGCAATTTCAAAATCTTATATAAGATGTAGTATCGATTTTTTAGTATATACACATTAAGAAATCGATATCGAGTTGCGTAAAAATATGAACTTTACATATTTCTGTTAATTAGCCGTTTTGATGTTATTGGAGTTGTCGTGGAGATGTCGTATAGCCATAACGACAGTGTATTTGGAGCAATTTCACAATCTTATACATATTAAGGTGTAGAATTGATTTTTCAGTACGTACACATTAAACAATCGATATCAAGTTTCGTAAATATATGAACTTTACATATTTGATCAAGCAATCGATATCAAGTTGCGTAAATATATGAACTTTACATATTTAAACTAATTAGCCGTTTTGAAGTTATTGGATTTGTCATAGAGTTGTCATAGAGTTCTCGCATCACCATAACGACAGTGTATTTAGAGCAATTTCACAATCTTATATAAGGTGTAGAATCGATTTGTTAGTACATACACATTAAGCAATCGATATCAAGTTGCGTAAGAATATGTACTTAACATATTTATGCCAATTAGCCATTTTGATGTTATTGGAGTTGTCGTATAGCCACAACGACAGTGTATTTAAAGTAATTTCGCAATCTTATATTAAGGTTTAAAATTGATATTTTGGTACATGCACATTAAGCAATCGATATCAAGTTGCGTAAAAATATGAACTTTACATATTTATGCTAATTAGCCGTTTTGATGTTATTGGAGTTGTCAATGAGTTGTCGTGCAGCTATAACGACGTTGTATTTGGAGCAATATCACAATCTTATATTAAGGTGTAGAATTGATTTTTCAGTACATACACATTAAGCAATCGATATCAAGTTTCGTAAATATATGAACTTTACATATTTATATAAGCAATTGATATCAAGTTGCGTAAATATATGAACTTTACATATTTAAACTAATTAGCCGTTTTGAAGTTTTTGGAGTTGTCATAGAGTTGTCGCATCACCATAACGACAGTGTATTTAGAGCAATTTCACAATCTTATATAAGGTGTGGAATAGATTTTTTAGTCCATACACATTAAGCAATCGATATCAAGTTGCGTAAGAATATGTACTTTACATATTTATGCTAATTAGCCGTTTTGATGTTATTGGAGTTGTCAATGAGTTGTCGTGTAGCCATAACGACATTTTATTTGAAGAAATTTCACAATCTTATATTTAGGTGAAAAATAGATTTTTTACTACATACTCATTAAGCAATCGATATCAAGTTGTGTAAAAATATGAACTTTACATATTTCTGTTAATTAGCCGTTTTGAAGTTATTGGAGTTGTCATAGAGTTTTCGCATCACCATAACGACAGTGTATTTAGAGCAATTTCACAATCTTATATAAGGTGTGGAATCGATTTTTTAGTCCATACACATTAAGCAATCGATATCAAGTTGCGTAAGAATATGTACTTAACATATTTATGCCAATTAGCCATTTTGATGTTATTGGAGTTGTCGTATAGCCACAACGACAGTGTATTTAAAGTAATTTCGCAATCTTATATTAAGGTTTAAAATTGATATTTTGGTACATGCGCATTAAGCAATCGATATCAAGTTGCGTAAAAATATGAACTTTACATATTTATGCTAATTAGCCGTTTTGATGTTATTGGAGTTGTCAATGAGTTATCGTGTAGCTATAACGACGTTGTATTTGGAGCAATAGCACAATCTTATATTAAGGTGTAGAATTGATTTTTCAAAACATACACATTAAGCAATCGATATCAAGTTTCGTAAATATATGAACTTTACATATTTATATAAGCAATCGATATCAAGTTGCGTAAATATATGAACATTACATATTTATGCTAATTAGCCTTTTCGAAGTTATTGGAGTTGTCATAAAGTTATCGTATAGCCATAACGACAGTGTACTTGGAGCAATTCCACAATCTTATATTAAAGTGTAGAATCTATTTTTAGTAGATACACATTAAGAAATCGATATCAAGTTGCGTAAAAATATGGAATTTACATATATATGCTAATTAGCCATTTTGAAGTTATTGGTGTTGTCATAGAGTTGTCGTATAGTCATAACGGTAATGCCCTTGGAGCAATTCCACAATATTATATTAAGGTGTAGAATTGATTTTTAGGTACATTCACATTAAGCAATCGATATCAAGTTGCGTGAAAATATGGACTTTACATATTTATGCTAATTAGCCTTTTTGAAGTTATTGGAGTTGTCATAGAGTTATCGTATAGCCATAACGACAGTGTATTTGGAGCAATATTACAATCTCATATTGAAGTGTAGAATCAATTTTTTCGTACGTATACATTAAGCATTTAAGTCTATTAATTTAGTATCTTATCTTAAGGTTTACAATAAATTTTTTAGTATATATGCATTAAGCAATCGATATCAAGTTGCCTAAAAATATGAACTTTACATATTTATGCTAATTAGAAGTTTTTATGTTATTGGAGTTGTCAATGAGTTGTCGTGCAGCCATAACGAGATTGTATTTCAAGCAACTTCGCAAACTTATATTAAGATGTAGAATTGATTTTTCAGTACATACACATTAAGCAATCGATATTAAGTTGCGTAAATATATGAACTTTACATATTTATATAAGCAATCGATATCAAGTTGCGTAAAAATATGAACTTTACATATTTCTGTTAATTAGCCATTTTGATATTATTGGAGTTGTCAACGAGTTGTCGTGTACCCATAACGACGTTGTATTTGGAGAAATTTCACAATCTTATATATTGAGGTCTAGAATCGATTTTTTGGTACATACACGTTAAGCAAGCGATATCAAATTGCGTAAAAATATGAACTTTACATATTTCTGTTAATTAGCCGTTTTGAAGTTCTTGGAGTTGCCATAGAGTTGTCGCATCACCATAACGAGATTGTATTTGGAGCAATTTCACAATCTTATATTAAGGTGTAGAATTGATTTTTCAGTACACACACATTGAGCAATCGATATCAAGTTTAGTAAATATATGAACTTTACATATTTATATAAGCAATCGATATCAAGTTGCGTAAAAACATGAACTTTATGTATTTCTGTTAATTAGCCGTTTTGATGTTATTGGAGTTGTCAATGAGTTGTCGTGTAGCGATAACGACATTGTATTTGGAGTAATCTCACAATATTATATTAAGGTGTTGAATTGATTTTTCAGTACATACACATTAAGCAATCGATATCAAGTTTCGTAAATATATGAACTTTACATATTTATATAAGCAATCGATATCAAGTTGCGTAAATATATGAACATTACATATTTATGCTAATTAGCCTTTTCGAAGTTATTGGAGTTGTCATAAAGTTATCGTATAGCCATAACGACAGTGTACTTGGAGCAATTCCACAATCTTATATTAAAGTGTAGAATCTATTTTTAGTAGATACACATTAAGAAATCGATATCAAGTTGCGTAAAAATATGGAATTTACATATATATGCTAATTAGCCATTTTGAAGTTATTGGTGTTGTCATAGAGTTGTCGTATAGTCATAACGGTAATGCCCTTGGAGCAATTCCACAATATTATATTAAGGTGTAGAATTGATTTTTAGGTACATTCACATTAAGCAATCGATATCAAGTTGCGTGAAAATATGGACTTTACATATTTATGCTAATTAGCCTTTTTGAAGTTATTGGAGTTGTCATAGAGTTATCGTATAGCCATAACGACAGTGTATTTGGAGCAATATTACAATCTCATATTGAAGTGTAGAATCAATTTTTTCGTACGTATACATTAAGCATTTAAGTCTATTAATTTAGTATCTTATCTTAAGGTTTACAATAAATTTTTTAGTATATATGCATTAAGCAATCGATATCAAGTTGCCTAAAAATATGAACTTTACATATTTATGCTAATTAGAAGTTTTGATGTTATTGGAGTTGTCAATGAGTTGTCGTGCAGCCATAACGAGATTGTATTTCAAGCAACTTCGCAAACTTATATTAAGATGTAGAATTGATTTTTCAGTACATACACATTAAGCAATCGATATTAAGTTGCGTAAATATATGAACTTTACATATTTATATAAGCAATCGATATCAAGTTGCGTAAAAATATGAACTTTACATATTTCTGTTAATTAGCCATTTTGATATTATTGGAGTTGTCAACGAGTTGTCGTGTACCCATACCGACGTTGAATTTGGAGAAATTTCACAATCTTATATATTGAGGTCTAGAATCGATTTTTTGGTACATACACGTTAAGCAAGCGATATCAAATTGCGTAAAAATATGAACTTTACATATTTCTGTTAATTAGCCGTTTTGAAGTTCTTGGAGTTGCCATAGAGTTTTCGCATCACCATAACGAGATTGTATTTGGAGCAATTTCACAATCTTATATTAAGGTGTAGAATTGATTTTTCAGTACACACACATTGAGCAATCGATATCAAGTTTAGTAAATATATGAACTTTACATATTTATATAAGCAATCGGTATCAAATTGCGTAAAAATATGAACTTTACATATTTCTGTTAATTAGCCGTTTTGAAGTTATTGGAGTTGCCATAGAGTTTTCGTGTACCCATAACGACAGTGTATTTGGAGCAATTTCGCACTCTTATATTAAGGTGTAGAATTGATTTTTCAGTACATACACATTAAGAAATCGATATCAAGTTACGTAAAAATATGAACTTTACATATTTATGCTAATTAGCCGTTTCGATGTTATTGGAGTTGTCAATGAGTTGTCGTGTAGCCATAACGAGATTGTATTTGGAGCAATTTCACAATCTTCTATTAAGGTGTAGAATTTATTTTTCAGTACATACACATTAAACATTCGATATTAAGTTGCGTAAATATATGAACTTTACATATTTATATAAGCAATCGATATCAAGTTGCGTAAAAACATGAACTTTATATATTTCTGTTAAGTAGCCGTTTTGATATTATTGGAGTTGTCAACGAGTTGTCGTGTACCCATAACGACGTTGTATTTGGAGAAATTTCACAATCTTATATATTGAGGTTTAGAATCGATTTTTTGGTACATACACGTTAAGCAAGCGATATCAAATTGCGTAAAAATATGAACTTTACATATTTCTGTTAATTAGCCGTTTTGAAGTTATTGGAGTTGCCATAGAGTTTTCGCATCACCATAACGGCAGTGTATTTGGAGCAATTTCGCAATCTTATATTGAGGTGTAGAATCGATTTTTTAGTACATACACATTAGGAAATCGATACCAAGATGCGTTAAAATATGAACTTTACATTTTTATGCTAATTAGCCGTTTTGATGTTATTGGAGTTGTCAATGAGTTGTCGTGTAGCCATAACGAGATTGTATTTGGAGCAATTTCACAATCTTATATTAAGGTGTAGAACTGATTTTTCAGTACACACACATTAAGCAATCGATATCAAGTTGCGTAAATATATGAACATTACATATTTATGCTAATTAGCTTTTTTGAAGTTATTGGAGTTGTCATAAAGTTATCGTATAGCCATAACGACAGTGTACTTGGAGCAATTCCACAATCTTATATTAAAGTGTAGAATCGATTTTTAGTAGATACACATTAAGCAATCGATATCAAGTTGCGTAAGAATATGTACTTTACATATTTATGCTAATAAGCCGTTTTTATGTTATTGGAGTTGTCGTATAGCCACAACGACAGTGTATTTAAAGTTATTTCGCAACCTTATATTAAAGTGTAGAATTGATTGTTTGGTACATACACATTAAGCAATCGATATCAATTTGCGTAAAAATATGAACCTCACATATTTTTGCTAATTAGCCGTCTTGACGTTATTGGAGTTGTCAATGAGTTGTCGTGTAGCCATAACGACATTGTATTTGGAGCAATTTCACAATCATATATTAAGGGGTAGAATCGATTTTTTAGTACATATGCATTAAGCAATCGATATCAAGTTGTGCAAATATATGAACTTTATATATTTCTGTTAAGTAGCCGTTTTGATGTTATTGGAGTTGTAATGGAGTTGTCTTAGAGTTGTTGTATGGCCATAATGACAGTGTATTTGGAGCAATTTCACAATCTTATATTAAGGTGTAAAATCATTGTTTTAGTAGATACACATTAAGAAATCGATATCAAGTTGCGAAAAGATATGGATTTTACTTATTTATGCTAACTAGCCATTTTGAATTTATTGGAATTGTCATAGAGTTATCGTATAGCCATAACGACAGAGTATTTGGAGCAATTCCACAATCTTATATTAAAGTGTAGAATCGATGTTTTAGTACGTACACATTAAGCAATCAATATAAAGTTGCGAAAATATAAGAACTTTACATATTCATGTAAGCAATCGATATCAAGTTGCGTAAAAATATGAACTTTATGTATTTCTGTTAGTTAGCCGTTTTTATTGGAGTTGTCAATGAGTTGTCGTGTAGCCAAAACGACATTGTATTTGGAGCAATTTCGCAACCTTATATTAAGGTGTAGAATCGATTTTTTAGTACAAATACATTAAGCAATCGATATCGAGTTGTGTAAAAATATGAGCTTTACATATTTCTGTTAATTAGCCGTTTTGAAGTTATTGGAGTTGTCATAGAGTTGTCGCATCACCATAACGAGATTGTATTTGGAGCAATTTCACAATCGTATATTAAGGTGTAGAATTGATTTTTCAGTACGTACACATTAAGCAATCGATATCAAGTTTAGTAAATATATGAACTTTACATATTTATATAAGCAATCGATATCAAGTTGCGTAAAAACATGAACTTTATGTATTTCTGTTAATTAGCCGTTTTGATGTTATTGGAGTTGTAATGGAGTTGTCCTAGAGTTGTTGTATTGCCATAATGACAGTGTATTTGGAGCAATTTCACAATCTTATATTAAGGTGTAAAATCATTGTTTTAGTAGATACACATTAAGAAATCGATATCAAGCTGTGTAAAGATATGGATTTTACATATTTATGCTAATTAGCCATTTTGAATTTATTGGAATTGTCATAGAGTTGTCGCATCACCATAACGAGATTGTATTTGGAGCAATTTCACAATCTTATATTAAGGTGTAGAATTGATTTTTCAGTATATACACATTAAGCAATCGATATCAAGTTTAGCAAATATATGAACTTTACATATTTATATAAGCAATCGATATCAAGTTGCGTAAAAACATGAACTTTATGTATTTCTGTTAATTAGCCGTTTTGATGTTATCGGAGTTGTCAATGAGTTATCGTGTAGCGATAACGACATTGTATTTGGAGCAATTTCACAATCTTATACTAAGGTGTAGAATTGATTTTTCAGTACATACGCATTAACCAATCGATATCAAGTTTTGTAAATATATGAACTTTACATATTTATATAAGCAATCGATATCGAGTTGTGTAAAAATATGAACTTTACATATTTCTGTTAATTAGCCGTTTTGAAGTTATTGGAGTTGTCGTAGAGTTGTCGTATAGCCATAACGACAGTGTATTTGAAGCAATTTCACAATCTTATATGAAGGTGTAAAATTGATTTTTTAGTACATATACATTAAGCAATCGATATCAAATTGCGTAAAAACATGAACTTTACATATTAATGCTAGTTAGCCGTTTTGATGTTATTGGAGTTTTCAATGAGTTGTCGTGTAGCCATAACGACAGTGTATTTGGAGCAATCTCACAATTTTATATTAAGGTGTAGAATTGATTTTTCAGTACATACACATTAAGCAATCGATATCAAGTTTCGTAAATATATGAACTTTACATATTTATATAAGCAATCGATATCGAGTTGTGTAAAAATATGAACTTTACATATTTCTGTTAATTAGCCGTTTTGAAGTTATTGGAGTTGTCATAGAGTTATCGCATCACCATAACGAGATTGTATTTGGAACAATTTCACAATCTTATATTAAGGTGTAGAATTGATTTTTCAGTACATACACATTAAGCAATCGATATCAAGTTTAGTAAATATATGATTTTTACATATTTATATAAGCAATCGATATCAAGTTGCATAAAAACATGAACTTTATGTATTTCTGTTAATTAGCCGTTTTGATGTTATTGGAGTTGTCAATGAGTTGTCGTGTAGCGATAACGACATTGTATTTGGAGCAATCTCACAATCTTATACTAAGGTGTAGAATTGATTTTTCAGTACATACACATTAAGCAATCGATATCAAGTTTCGTAAATATATATACTTTACATATTTATATAAGCAATCGATATCAAGTTGCGTAAAAATATGAACTTTACATATTTATGCTAGTTAGCCGTTTTGATGTTATTGGAGTTGTCGTGTAGCGATAACGACATTGTATTTGGAGCAAACTCACAATCTTATATTAAGGTGTAGAATTGATTTTTCAGTACATACACATTAAGCAATCGATATCAAGTTTAGTAAATATATGAACTTTACATATTTATATAAGCAATCGATATCAAGTTGCGTAAAAACATGAACTTTATGTATTTCTGTTAATTAGCCGTTTTGATGTTATTGGAGTTGTCAATGAGTTGTCGTGTAGCGATAACGACATTGTATTTGGAGCAATCTCACAATCTTATATTTAGGTGTAGAATTGATTTTTCAGTACATGCACATTAAGCAATCGATATCAAGTTTCGTAAATATATGAACTTTACATATTTATATAAGCAATCAATATCGAGTTGTGTAAAAATATGAACTTTACATATTTCTGTTAATTAGCCGTTTTGAAGTTATTGGAGTTGTCATAGAGTTGTCGCATCAGCATAACGAGATTGTATTTGGAGCAATTTCACAATCTTATATTAAGGTGTAGAATTGATTTTTCAGTACATACACATTAAGCAATCGATATCAAGTTTAGTTAATATATGAACTTTATATATTAATATAAGCAATCGATATCAAGTTGCGTAAAAACCTGAAATTTATGTATTTCTGTTAATTAGTCGTTTTAAAGTTATTGGAGTTTTCATGGAGTTGTCATAGAGTTGTCGTATAGCCATAACGACAGTGTATTTGAAGCAATTTCAAACTCTTATATTAAGGTGTAGAATTAATTTTCTGGTACATATACATAAGCAATCGGTATCGTATAGCCATTACGACAGTGTATTTGGAGCAATTTCACAATCTTATCTTAAGGTGTAGAATCGATTTTTTGGTACATATACATAAGCAATCGATACCAAATTGCGTAAAAACATGAACTTTACATATTTATGCTAGTTAGCCGTTTTGATGTTATTGGAGTTGTCAATGAGTTGTCGTGTAGCCATAACGACATTGTATTTGGAGCAATTTCACAATCTTATCTTAAGG
>NW_024393984.1:0-6633 GCF_016617805.1 Bactrocera tryoni
CAATCTTATTTTCATGTATAAAGTCGATTTTCTTGTACATACACATTTAGCGGTCGATATGGAGTTGTTTTAAATCATTACTTCAACATATTTAAGTCTATTAACCTTCTTCATCTTACTGAAGTTGACATAAAGCCATAACGGCAGTGCATTTGGAAGAATTCGACAATCCTATGTTCATGTGTAAAGTCGATTTTCTTGTACATACAAATTTAGCGGTCGATATGAAGTTGCTTTAAATTATTACTTTAACATATTTAAGTTAATTAACCTTCTTCATCTTACTGAAGTTGACATAAAACCATAACGGCAAAGCAGTTGGAAGAACTCGATAATCTTATATACAGCAATAAAGTCGATTTTTTTGTATATACACATTTAGCAGTCGATATTGAGTGGTTATAAATTATTAGTATAACATATTTAAATTAATTAGCCTTCTTCATTTTACTGATAGTGACATTAGGCCACAACGGCAGTGCATTTGGATGAATTCGACAATCTTATATTCAGGTATAAAGTCGATTTTCTTGTATATACACATTTAGCAGTCGACTTTTAGTTGCTTCAAATCATTAACTTCACAGATTTAAGTTAATTAACCGTTTACATCTTACTGAAGTGGACATAAAACCATAACGGCAAAGTAGTTGGAAGAACTCGATAATCTTATATACAGGAATAAAGTCGATTTTTTTGTATATACACATTTAGCAGTCGATATTGAGTGGTTATAAATTATTAGTATAACATATTTAAATTAATCAGCCTTCTTCATTTTACTGAAGGTGGCATAAGGCCATAACGGCAGTGCATTTGGACGAATTCGACAATCTTATATTCAGGTATAAATCGATTTTCTTGTACATACACATTTAGCAGTCGACTTTTAGTTGTTTCAAATCATTAACTTCACAGATTTAAGTTAATTAACCGTTTGCATCATACTGAAGTGGACATAAAACCATAACGGCAAAGCAGTTGGAAGAACTCGACAATCTTATATTCAGGAATAATGTCGATTTTTTTTGTATATGCACATTTAGCAGTCGATATTGAGTGGTTATAAATCATTTATATAACATATTTAAATTAATTAGCCTTCTTCATTTTACTGAAGTTGACATAAGGCCATAACGGCAGTGCATTTGGTCGTATTCGACAATCTTATATTCCGGTATAAATTCGGTTTTCTTGTATATACACATTTAGCAAACGACTTTTAGTTGCTTCAAATCATTAACTTCACAGATTTAAGTTAATTAACCGTTTGCATCTTACTGAAGTGGACATAAAACCAAACCTGCAAAGCAGTTGGGAGAATTCGACAATCTTATATTCAAGTATAAATCGATTTTCTTGTACATACACATTTAGCAGTCGACTTTTAGTTGCTTCAAATCATTAACTTCACAGATTTAAGTTAATTAACCGTTTGCATCTTACTAAAGTGGACATGAAACCATAACGGCAAAGCAGTTGGAAGATCTCGACAATCGTATATTCAGGAATAAAGTCGATTTTTTTGTATACACACATTAAGCAGTCCATATTGAGTGGTTGTAAATCATTAATATAACATATTTAAGTTAAGTGGCCTTCTTCATCTTACTGAAGTGTACATAGAGCTACACCGGCAATGCAATTGGAAGAATTCGACAATCGTATGTTTAGGTATTAAGTTGATTTTCTTGTATATACACATTTAACAATAGATATTGAGTTGCTTCAAATAATTAGTTTAACATATTTAAGCTAATTAACCTTCTACATCTTCCTGAGGTTGACATAAAGCCATAACGGCAGTGCATTTGGAAGAATTCGACAATCTTATGTTCATGTATAAAGTCGATTTTCTTGTACATACACATTTAGCAGTCGACTTTTAGTTGCTTCAAATTATTAGCTTCACAGATTTAAGTTAATTAACCGTTTGCATCATACTGAAGTGGACATAAAACCATAGCGGCAAAGCAGTTGGAAGAACTCGACAAACCTATATTCAGGCATAATGTCGATTTTTTTGTATATGCACATTTAGCAGTCGATATTGAGTGGTTATAAATCATTTATATAACATATTTAAATTAATTAGCCTTCTTCATTTTACTGAAGGTGACATAAGGCCATAACGGCAGTGCATTTGGACGAATTCGACAATCTTATATTCATGTATAAATCGATTTTCTTGTACATACAAATTTAGCAGTCGACTTTTAGTTGCTTCAAATCATTAACTTCACAGATTTAAGTTAATTAACCTTTCCATCTTACTAAAGTGGACATGAAACCATAACGGCAAAGCAGTTGGAAGAATTCGACAATCGTATGTTCAGGTATAAAGTCGATTTTCTTGTATATACACATTTAACAATAGATATTGAGTTGTTTCAAATCATTAGTTTAACATATTTAAGTTAATTAACCTTCTTCATCTTACTGAAGTTTACACAAAGCCATAACGGCTCTGCATTTGGAAGAATTCGACAACCTTATGTTCAGGTATAAAGTCGATTTTCTCGTACACACACATTGAGCAATCGATATAGAGTTACCTTAAATCATTCCTTTAACATATTTAAGTTAATTAACCTTCTACATCTTCCTGAGGTTGACATAAAGCCATAACGGCAGTGCATTTGGAAGTATTCGACAATCTTATGTTCATGTATAAAGTCGATTTTCTTGTATATACACATTTAGCAGTCGATTTTGAGTTGCTTCTAATCATTAGCATCACAGATTTAAGTTAATTAACCGTTTGCATCATACTGAAGAGGACATAAAGCCATAACGGCAAAGCAGTTGGAAGAACTCGACAATCTTATATACAGGAATAAAGTCGATTTTTTTGTATATACACATTTAGCAGTCGATATTGAGTGGTTATAAATTATTAATATAACATATTTAAATTAATTAGCCTTCTTCATTTTACTGAAGGTGACATAAGGCCATAACGGCAGAGCATTTGGAAGAATTCGACAATTTTATATTCAGGTATAAATCGATTTTCTTGTACATACACATTTAGCAGTCGACTTTTAGTTGCTTCAAATTGCTAACTTCACAGATTTAAGTTAATTAACCGTTTGCATCTTACTAAAGTGGACATGAAACTATAACGGCAAAGCAGTTGGAAGAATTCGACAATCTTATATTCAGGAATAAAGTCGATTTTTTTGTATATACACATTTAGCAGTCGATATTGAGTGGTTATAAATTATTAGTATAACATATTTAAATTAATTAGCCTTCTTCATTTTACTGAAGGTGACATAAGGCCATAACGGCAGTGCATTTGGACGAATTCGACAATCTTATATTCAGGTATAAAGTCGATTTTTTTGTAAATACACATTTAGCAGTCGACTTTTAGTTGCTTCAAATTGCTAACTTCACAGATTTAAGTTAATTAACCGTTTGCATCTTACTAAAGTGGACATGAAACCATAACGGCAAAGCAGTTGGAAGAATTCGACAATCTTATATTCAGGAATAAAGTCGATTTTTTTGTATATACACATTTAGCAGTCGATATTGAGTGGTTATAAATTATTAGTATAACATATTTAAATTAATTAGCCTTCTTCATTTTACTGAAGGTGACATAAGGCCATAACGGCAGTGCATTTGGAAGAATTCGACAACCTTATATTCAGGTATAAAGTCGATATTCTTGTATATACACATTTAGCAGTCGATATTGAGTTGCTTTAAATCATTAATTTAACATATTTAAGTTGATTTACATTCTTCATCTTACTGAAGTGGACATAAAGCAATAACGACAGCGCATTTGGAAGAATCCGACAATCTTATCTTCAGGTATTAATTCGATTTTCTTGTATATACACATTTAGCAGTCGATATTGAGTTGCCTGAAATCATTAATTTAACATATTTAAGTTAATTTACCTTCTTGATCTCACTGAAGTAGACATAAAGCCATAACGACAGCGCCTTTGGAAGAATACGACAATCTTATCTTCAGGTATAAAGTCGATTTTTTTGTATATACACATTTAGCAGTCCATACTGAATTGCCTTAAATCATTAATTTAACATATTAAAGTTAATTTACCTTCTTCATCCCACTGAAGTTTACATAAAGCCATAACGGCAGCGCATTTGGAAGAATCCGACAATCCTATCTTCAGGTTTAAAGTCGATTTTCTTGTACATACACATTTAGCAGTCGATATTGAGTTGCCTGAAATCATTAATTTAACATATTTAAGTTAATTAACCTTCTTTATTTTACTGAAGTTGACATAAGTCCATAACGGTAGTGCATTTGTAAGAATTCGACAATCTTATAATCAGATATGAAGCTGATTTTTTTGTATATACACATTTAGCAATCGATATTGGTTTGCTTCAAATCATTACTTCAACATATTTAAGTTAATTAACCTTCTTCTTCTTACTGAAGTTGAGATAAGGCCATAACGGCAGTGCATTTGGAAGAATTCGACAATCTTATGTTCAGGTATAAAGTCGATTTTCTTGTATATACACATTTAGCGGT
This sequence comes from Bactrocera tryoni, assembly GCF_016617805.1. NCBI lineage: Eukaryota > Metazoa > Arthropoda > Insecta > Diptera > Tephritidae > Bactrocera > Bactrocera tryoni. The sequence goes on from NW_024393984.1 coordinate 4,533, forward strand.
CGATATGGAGTTGTTTTAAATCATAACTTCAACATATTTAAGTTAATTAACCTTCTTCATCTTACTGAAGTTGATATAAGGCCATAACAGCAGTGCATTTGGAAGAATTCGACAGTCCGATGTTCATGTATAAAGTCGATTTTCTTGTATATATACATTTAAAAATCGTCAATGGCTTGCTTAAAATCATTAATTTAACGTATTTAGCTTAATTAATGTTGTTCATTTTACAGAAGTTGACATAAAGCCATAAAGGCAGTGCATTTGGAAGAATTCGATAATCTTATATTCAGATATAAAGTCGATTTTCTTATATATTCACACTTAGCAGTCGATATTGAGTTGCTTTAAATCATTACTTTAACATATTTAAGTTAACTAACCTTCTTCATCTTACTGAAGTTGGCATAAAGCCATAATGGCAGTGCATTTGGAGGAATTCGACATTCGTTATGAAAACGATTTTTTTGTATATACACATTTAGCAGTCGACACTGAGTTGCCTTAAATCATTAATTTAACAAATTTAAGTTAATTAACCATTTTTATCTTACTGAAGTTGACATAACGCCATAACGGCACTGCATTTGGAAGAATTCGGCAATCTTATCTTCAGGTATAAAGTCGATTTTCTTGTACATACATATTAACAGTCGATTTTGAGTTGCCTGAATTCATTAATTTAACATATTTAAGTTAATTTACCTTCTTGATCTCACTGAAGTTGACATAAGGCCATAACGACAGCGCCTTTGGAAGAATTTGACATCCTTATATTCAGGAAAAAGTAAATTTTCTTGTACATACACATTAAGCAGTCGATATTCAGTTGCTTTAAATCATTAATTTAACATATTTATGTTAATTAACCTTCTTCACCTTACTAAAGTTGACAAAACGCCATAACGGCGCTGCATTTGGAAGAACTAGACAATCTTATGTTCATGTATAAAGTCAATTTTCTTGCACATACACATTTAGCAGTCGATTTTTAGTTGCTTCAAATCAACCACTTCACATAATTAAGTTAATTTACCTTCTTCATCTTACTAAAGTTGACATTAGGCCATAACGGCACTGCATTTGGAAGAATTCGACAATCTTATATTCAGGCATATAGTCGATTTTCTTGTATATACACATTTAGCAGTCGATATTGAATTGCCTTAAATCATTAATTTAACATATTTAAGTTAATTTGCCTTCTTTATCTCACTGAAGTTGACATAACGCCATAACGACAGCGCATTTGGAAGAATTCGACAAACTTATATTCAGGTATTAAGTCAATATTCTTGTATATACACATTTAGCAGTCGATATTGAGTTGCTTTAAATCATTAATTTAACATATTTAAGTTGATTTACAGTCTTCATCTTACTGAAGTGGACATAAAGCCATAACGACAGCGCATTTGGTCTTCCAAACAATCTTATCTTCAGGTATAAAATCGATTTTATACACATTTAGCGTCCATACTGAATTGCCTTAAATCATTTGAAAGAATCCGACAATCTTATCTTTATGTATAAAGTCGATTTTCTTGTACATACACATTTAGCAGTCGATATTGAGTTGCCTGAAATCATTAATTTAACAAATTTAAGTTAATTAACCATCTTTATTTTACTGAAGTTGACATAAAGCCATAACGGTAGTGCATTTGGAAGAATTCGACAATCTTATAATCAGGTATAAAGCTGATTTTCTTGTATATACACATTTAGCAATTGATATTGGGTTGCTTCAAATCATTACTTCAACATATTTAAGTTAATTAACCTTCTTCTTCTTACTGAAGTTGATATAAAGCATAACCACAGTGCATTTGGAAGAATTCGACAATCTTATGTTCATGTATAAAGTCGATTTTCTTGTACATACACATTTAGCGGTCGATATGGAGTTGTTTTAAATCATTACTTCAACATATTTAAGTTAATTAACCTTCTTCATCTTACTGAAGTTGACATAAAGCCATAACGGCAGTGCATTTGGAAGAATTCGACAATCCTATGTTCATGTGTAAAGTCGATTTTCTTGTACATACACATTTAGCGGTCGATAAGAAGTTGCTTTAAATTATTACTTTAACATATT
>NW_024393985.1:0-7270 GCF_016617805.1 Bactrocera tryoni
TTACGGTGTAGAATCGATTTTTTGATACATACACATTAAGAAATCGTTACCAAGTTGCGTAAAAATATAAAATTTACATATTTCTGTTAATTAGCCGTTTTGATGTTATTGGAGTTGTCATGGAGTTGTCGTATAGTCATAGCGACAGTGTATTTGGATAAATTTCACAATCTTATATTAAGGTGTAGAATCGATTTTTTGGTGCATACACATTAAGCAATCGATATCAAGATGCGTAAAAATATGAACTTTACTTATTTTTGCTAATTACCCGTTTTGATGTTATTGGAGTTGTCATAGAGTTGTCCTATAGCAATAGCGACAATGTATTTGGAACAATTTAACAATCCTTAATTTAGGCGTAGAATTGATTTTTTGGTACATACACATTATGCAATCTTTATCAAGTTGCGTAAAAATATGAACTTTACATATTTATGCTAAGTCGCCATTTTGATGTTATTGGAGTTGTCATAGAGTTGTCGTATAGCAATAGCGACAGTGTATTTGGAACAATTTAACAATCCTAAATTAAGGTGTAGAACCGATTTTTAGTACACACACATTAAGGAATAGATATCAAGTTGCGTAAAAATATGAACTTTACATATTTATGCTAACTAGCCGTTTTGAAGTTATTGGAGCTTTTATAGAGTTGTCGTATAGCAATAGCGACAGTGTATTTGGAACAATTTCACAATCTTAAGTTACGGTGTAGAACCGATTTTTTAGTACATACACATTATGCGATCGATGTCGAGACGCGAAAAAATATGATCTTCACATATTTCTGTTAAGTAGCCGTTTTGATGTTATTGGAGCTTTCATATAGTTGTCGTATATCATAACGACAGTGTCTTTGGAGCAATTTCACAATCGTAAGTTAAGGTGTAGAATCGATTTTTTGATACATACACATTAAGGAATCGATATCAAGTTGCGTATAAATATGAACTTTACATATTTATGCTAACTCGTCGTTTTGATGTTATTGGAGTTGTCTTAGAGTTGTCGTATAGCCATAGCGACAGTGTATTTGGAGCAATTTCACAATCTTATATTAAGCTGTAGAATCGATTATTTGATACATACATATTAAGCAATCAATATCAAGTTGCGTAAAAATATGAACTTTATAATTTTTGCTAATTACCCTTTTTGATGTTATTGGAGTTGTCATAGAGTTGTCTTATAGCAATAGCGACAGTGTATTTGGAATAATCTTAAATTAAGGTGTAGAATTGATTTTTTGGTACATACACATTATGCAATCGATATCAGGTTGCGTAAAAATATGAACTTTACATATTTATGCTATTAAGCCGTTTTGATGTTATTGGAGCTTTCATAGAGTTGTCGTATAGCCATAGCGACAGTGTATTTGGATCAATTTCACAATCGTATATTAAGGTGTAGAACCGCTTTTTTAGTACACACACATTAAGCAATCGATAACAAGTTGCGTAAAAATATGAGCTTTACATATTTATGCTAACTAGCCGTTTTGATGTTAATGGAGTTGTCATGGAGTTGTCCTATAGCAATAGCGACAGTGTATTTAGAACAATTTAACAATCCTAAATTAAGGTGTAGAATTGGTTTTTTGGTACATACACATTATGCGTTCGATATCAGGTTGCATAAAAATATGAACTTTACATATTTATGCTATTTAGCCATTTTGATGTTATTGGAGCTTTCATAGAGTAGTCCTACAGCAATAGCGACAGTGTATATGGAACAACTTAACAATCTTGGATTAAGGTGTATATTTGATTTTTTGGTACATACACATTATGCAATCGATATCAAGTTGCGTAAAAATATGAACTATTTATGCTAACTAGCCGTTTTGATGTTATTGCAGCTTTCATAGAGTTGTCGTATAGCCATAACGACAGTGTATTTGGAGCAATGTCATAATCTTATATTAAAGTGTAGAATCGATTTTTTGGTACATACACATTAGGCAATCGATATCAAGTTGCGTAAAAATATGAACTTTACATATTTTTGCTAATTACCCGTTTTGATGTTATTGGAGTTGTCATAGGGTTGTCCTATAGCAATAGCGACAGTGTATTTGGAACAATTTAACAATCCTAAGTTAAGGTGTAGAATTGATTTTTTGATACATACACATTATGCAATCTTTATCAAGTTGCATAGAATTATGAACTTTACATATTTCTGTTAATTAGCCGTTTTAATGTTATTGGAGTTGTCATGGAGTTGTCGTATAGCCATAGGGACAGTGTATTTGGATATTTCACAATGTTGTATTAAGGTGTAGAATCGATTTTTTGGTGCATACACATTAAGCAATCTTTATCAAGTTGCGTAAAAATATGAACTTTACATATTTCTGTTAATTAGCCGTTTTAATGTTATTGGAGCTTTCATAGAGTTGTCGTATATCCATAACGACAGTGTATTTTTAGCAATTTCACATTCTCGTATTAAGGTGTAGAACCGATTTTTAGTACACACACAATAAGCAATCGATATCAAGTTGCGTAAAAATATGAACCTTACATATTTTTGCTAATTACCCGTTTTGATGTTATTGGAGTTGTCATAGGGTTGTCGTATAGCCATAGCGACACTGTATTTGGAACAATTTAACAATCCTAAATTAAGGTGTAGAATTGATTTTTTGATACATACACATTAAGCAATCGATATCAAGTTGCGTAAAAATATGAAGTTTACATATTTATGCTAACTAGCCTTTTTGATGTTATTGGAGTTGTCATAGAGTTGTCGTATAGCCATAGCGACAGTGTATTAGGAGCAATGTCATTATCTTATATTAAGGTTTAGAATCGATTTTTTAGTACATACACATTAAGCAACCGATATCAAGATGCGTAAAAATATGAACTTTACATATTCCTGTTAATTAGCCGTTTTGATGTTATTGGAGTTGTCATGGAGTTGTCGTATAGCCATAGCGACAGTGTATTTGGATAAATTTCACAATCTTATATTAAGGTGTAGAATCGATTTTTTGGTGCATTCACATTAAGCAATCGATATCAAGATGCATAAAAATATGAACTTAACATATTTTTGCTAATTACCCGTTCTGATGTTATTGGAGTTGTCATAGAGTTGTCCTATAGCAATAGCGACAGTGTATTTGGAACAATTTAACAATCCTAAATTAAGGTGTAGAATCGATTTTTAGTACATACGCATTAAGGAATAGATATCAAGTTGCGTAAAAATATGAACTTTACATATTTATGCTAACTCGCCGTTTTGATGTTATTGGAGTTGTCATAGAGTTGTCGTATAGCCATAGCGACAGTGTATTTGCAGCAATTTCACAATCTTATATTAAGGTGTAGAATCGAGTTTTTGATACATACACAATATGCAATCGATATTAAGTTGCGTAAATATATGAACTTTACATATTAATTATAATTAGCCGTTTTGATTTTGTTGGAGTTGTCATAGAGTTGTCGAATAGCCATAACGACAGTGTCTTTGGAGCAATTTCACAATCTTAAGTTAAGGTGAAGAATCGATTTTTCGATACATACACATTAAGCAATCGATATCAAGTTGCGTAAAAATATGAACTTTACATATTTATGCTAACTCGCCGTTTTGATGTTATTGGAGTTGTCATAGAGTTGTCGTATAGCCATAGCGACAGTGTGCATAGAGCAATTTCACATCCTTATATTAAGGTGCAGATTAGATTTTTTGATACATACACAATATGCAATCGATATCAAGATGCGTAAAAATATGAACTTTACATATTTATGCAAATTAGCCGTTTTGATGTTATTATAGCTTTCATAGAGTTGTCCTATAGCAATAGCGACAATGTATTTGGAACAATTTAACTATGCTAAATTAAGGTGTAGAATTGATTTTTGAATACATACATACACATTAAGCAAGCGATATCAAGATGCGTAAAAATATGAACTTTACATATTTATTCTAACTAGCCGTTTTGATGTTATTGGAGTTGTCATAGTGTTGCCCTATAGCAATAGTGACAGTGTATTTGGAACAATTTTACAATCTTTAATTAAGATGTAAAATTGATTTTTTGCTACATACATATTATGCAATCGATATCAAGATGCGTAAAAATATGAACTTTACATATTTATGCAAATTAGACGTTTTGATGCTATTGGAGTTGTCATAGAGTTGCCCTATAGCAATAGCGTCCGTGTATTTAGAACAGTTTTACAATCTTTAATTAAGGTGTAGAATAGATTTTTTGGTACATACATATTACGCAATCGATATCACGATGCGTAAAAATATGAACTTTACATATTTATGCAAATTAGCCGTTTTGATTTTAATTGGAGTTGTCATAGAGTTGTTCTAGAGCAATAGCGACAGTGTATTTGGAACAATTTTACAATCTTAAATTAAGATGTAAAATTGATTTTTTGGTACATACATATTATGCAATCGATATCAAGATGCGTAAAAATATGAACCTTACATATTTATGCAAATTAGCCGTTTTGATGTTATTGGAGTTGTCATAGAGTTGTTCTATAGCAATAGCGACAGTGTATTTGGAACAATTTTACAATCTTAAATTAAGATGTAAAATTGATTTTTTGGCACATACATATTATACAATCGATATCAAGTTGCGTAAAAATATGAACTTTACATATTTATGCTAACTAGCCGTTTTGATGTTATTGGAGTTGTCATAGAGTTTTTCTATAGCAATAGCGACAGTGTATTTGGAACAATTTTACAATCTTAAATTAAGATGTAAAATTGATTTTTTGGTACATACATATTATGCAATCGGTATCAAGATGCGTAAAAATATGAACTTTACATATTTATGCAAATTAGCCGTTTTGATGTTATTGGAGTTGTCATAGAGTTGTTCTTTAGCAATAGCGACAGTGTATTTGGAACATTTTTACATTCTTAAATTAAGATGTAAAATTGATTTTTTGGTACATATGTACATATTATGCAATCGATATCAAGATGCGTAAAAATATCAACTTTACATATTTATGCAAATTAGCCGTTTTGATGTTATTGGAGTTGCCATAGAGTTGTCCTATAGCAATAGCGTCCGTGTATTTAGAACAGTTTTACAATCTTTAATTAAGGTGTAGAATAGATTTTTTGGTACATACATATTACGCAATCGATATCACGATGCGTAAAAATATGAACTTTACATATTTATGCAAATTAGCCGTTTTGCTTTTAATTGGAGTTGTCATAGAGTTGTTCTAGAGCAATAGCGACAGTGTATTTGGAACAATTTTACAATCTTAAATTAAGATGTAAAATTGATTTTTTGGTACATACATATTACGCAATCGATATCACGATGCGTAAAAATATGAACTTTACATATTTATGCAAATTAGCCGTTTTGATTTTAATTGGAGTTGTCATAGAGTTGTTCTAGAGCAATAGCGACAGTGTATTTGGAACAATTTTACAATCTTAAATTAAGATCTAAAATTGATTTTTTGGTACATACATATTACGCAATCGATATCAAGATGCGTAAAAATATGAACTTTACATATTTATGCTAATTACCCCTTTTTTAAGTTATTGGAGTTGTCATAGAGTTGCCCTATAGCAATAGCGACAGTGTATTTGGAACAATTTTACAATCTTAAATTAAGATGTAAAATTGATTTTTTGGTACATACATATTATGCAATCGATATCAAGATGCGTAAATATGAACTTTTACATATTTATGAAAATTACCCTTTTTGAGGTTATGGGAGTTGTCATAGAGTTGCCCTATAGCAATAGCGACAGTGTATTTGGAACAACTTTGCAATCTTAAATTAAGGTGTACAATCGATTTTTTGGTACATACATATTATGCAATCGATATCAAGATGCGTAAAAATATCAACTTTACATATTTATGCAAATTAGCCGTTTTGATGTTATTGGAGTTGTCATAGAGTTGTCCTATAGCAATAGCGACAATGTATTTGGAACAATTTAACAATCCTAAATTAAGGTGTAAAATTGATTTTTTAGTACATACATACACTTTAAGCAATCGATATCGAGATGCGTAAAAATATGAACTTTACATATTTATGCTAACTCGCCGTTTTGATTTTATTGGAGTTGTCATAGAGTTGTCGTATAGCCATAGCGACAGTGTATTTAGAGCAAATTAACAATCCTAAATTAAGGTGTAGAATCGATTTTTTGATACATACACAATATGCAATAGATATCAGGTAGCGTAAAAATATGAACTTCACATAATTTTGCTAATTACCCGTTTTGATGTTATTGGAGTTGTCATAGAGTTGCCCAATAGCAATAGCGACAGTGTATTTGGAACAATTTTACAATCTTAAATTAAGATGTAAAATTGATTTTTTGGTACATACATATTATGCGATCGATATCAAGATGCGTAAAAATATGAACTTTACATATTTATGAAAATTAGGCGTTTTGATGCTATTGGAGTTGTCATAGAGTTGTTCTAGAGCAATAGCGACAGTGTATTTGGAACAATTTTACAATCTTAAATTAAGATGTAAAATTGATTTTTTGGTACATACATATTAAGCAATCGATATCAAGATGCGTAAAAATATGAACTTTACATATTTGTGCAAATTAGCCGTTTTGATGTTATTGGAGTTGTCATAGAGTTGTTCTATAGCAATAGCGACAGTGTATATGGAGCAACTTTGCAATCTTAAATTAAGGTGTAAAATTGATTTTTTGGTACATACATATTATGCAATCGATATCAAGTTTCGTAAAAATATGAACTTTACATATTTCTTTCAATTAGCCGTTTTTTTGTTATTGGAGTTGTCATAGAGTTGCCCTATAGCAATAGCGACAGTGTATTTGGAACAATTTTACAATCTTAAATTAAGATGTATGTAAAATTGATTTTTTGGTACACACATATTATGCAATCGATATCAAGATGCGTAAAAATATGATCTTTATATATTTAGGCAAATTAGCCGTTTTGATGTTATTTGAGTTGTCATAGAGTTGTCCTATAGCAATAGCGACAATGTATTTGGAACAAATTAACAATCCAAAATTAAGGTGTAGAATTGATTTTTTGATACATACACATTAAGCAATCGATATCAAGTTGCGTAAAAATATGAACTTTACATATTTATGCTAACTAGGCGTTTTGATGTTATTGGAGTTGTAATAGAGTTGTCCTATAGCAATAGCGACAATGTATTTGGAACAAATTAACAATCCAAAATTAAGGTGTATAATT